>NC_057803.1:719252281-719262068 GCF_018294505.1 Triticum aestivum | reverse complement strand
GGGGGGGGGGTCCTCCTCGTCATCGCTATGCAGCCCCTTGTCTCTAGTTTCGGCACTTAACTTGCCTGCCTGCTTGAACACCCAACAATCCCTGTTGGTGTGGTTGGCTGGTTGTTCGGGGGTACCGTGTATCTGGCACGAGCGATCGAGTATCCGGTCTGAACAGGAGGCCCGGAGGGTTCCTTTTGAATGGCTTCTTCTGCTGACCGGGATTAGAGCCTCTGAATCCGGCATTAACTGTCGTATCCTTAGTATTGTCGCCGTTAATGCGGCGTTTGTGCTTGTTGTGACGTGACCTGCCATTGGTGTCCTTGGTATCCGAATTGCCAGGGCTCTTGGTTATGTTATTGCTACAAGCTAGCCAGCTGTCTTCCGTGCAAAAGCGGGTCATGAGTGTCGTGAGGGCTGCCATAGATTTCGGCTTTTCCTGTCCTAGGTGCCGAGCAAGCCATTCGTCTCGGATGTTGTGCCTGAAGGCTGCAAGGGCCTCAGCGTCCGGACAGTCGACTATTTAATTTTTCTTGGTTAGGAACCGTGTCCAGAATTGTCTGGCCGATTCCTCTGGCTGCTGGATTATGTGGTTTAGGTCATCGGCGTCTGGTGGCCGCACATAAGTGCCCTGGAAGTTGTCAAGGAATGCGGATTCCAGGTCCTCCCTGAAGGAAATATGCCCTAGAGGCAATAATAAAGTTATTATTTATTTCCTCATATCATGATAAATGTTTATTATTCATGCTAGAATTGTATTAACCGGAAACATCATACATGTGTGAATACATAGACAAACATATAGTCACTAGTATGCCTCTACTTGACTAGCTCATTAATCAAAGATGGTTATGTTTCCTAACCATAGACATGTGTTGTCATTTGATTAGTGGGATCACATCATTAGGAGAATGATGTGATTGACATGACCCATTCCGTTAGCCTAGCACTTGATCGTTTAGTATACTGCTATTGCTTTCTTCATGACTTATACATGTTCCTGTAACTATGAGAATTATGCAACTCCCGTTACCAGAGGAACACTTTGGGTACTACCAAACGTCACAACATAACTGGGTGATTATAAAGGAGTACTACAGGTGTCTCCGAAGGTACATGTTGAGTTGGCATATTTCGAGATTAGGTTTTGTCACTCCGATCGTCGGAGAGGTATATCTGGGCCCTCTCGGTAATGCACATCATTATAAGCCTTGCAAGCAATGTGACCAATGAGTTGGTTACGAGATGATGCATTACAGAACGAGTAAAGAGACTTGCCAGTAACGAGATTGAACTAGGTATTGGATACCGACGATCGAATCTCGGGCAAGTAACATACCGATGACAAAGGGAACAACGTATGTTGTTATGCGGTTTGACTGATAAAGATCTTCGTAGAATATGTAGGAACCAATATGGGCATCCAGGTCCCGCTATTGGTTATTGACCGAGAATGGTTCTAGGTCATGTCTACATTGTTCTCGAACCCGTAGGGTCCGCACGCTTAACGTTACGATGATAGTTTTATTATGAGTTTATAAGTTTTGATGTACCGAAGTTTGTTCGGAGTCCCGGATGTGATCACGGACATGACGAGGAGTCTCAAAATGGTCGAGACATAAAGATTGATATATTGGAAGCCTATATTTGGACATCGGAATCGTTCCGGGTGAAATCGGCATTTTACCGGAGCACCGGGAGGTTACCGGAACCCCCCGGGGGGTTATTGGGCCTACATGGGCCTCGAGGGAGAAAAGGGAAGGAACCAGGAGGGGGCCGCGCGCCCCTCCCCTTCCTAGTCTGAATAGGACAAGGGAAGGGGGCGGTGCCCCCCTTTCCTTCCTCCCTTCCTCCTCCTTCCCCCCTTCTCCTACTCCTACTTGGAAAGAAGGGAGTCCTACTCCCGATGGGAGTAGGACTCCCCCCTTGGCGCGCCCTCCTTGGCCAGCCGCCTCCTCCCCCCTGGCTCCTTTATATACGGGGGCGGGGGGCACCCCATAGACACACAAGTTGATCTACGGATCGTTCCTTAGCCGTGTGCGGTGCCCCCTTCCACCATATTCCACCTCGGTCATATCGTCGCGAAGCTTAGACGAAGCCCTGCGCCGGTAGAACATCAACATCGTCACCACGCCGTCGTGCTGACGGAACTCATCTCCGGAGCTTTGCTGGATCGGAGGCCGGAGATCGTCATCGAGCTGAACGTGTGCTGAACTCGGAGGCCCCGTACGTTCGGAGCTTGGATCGGTCGGATCGTGAAGACGTACGACTACATCAACCGCGTTGTCATAACGCTTCCGCTTACGGTCTACGAGGGTACGTGGACATACACTCTCCCCTCTCGTTGCTATGCCATCACCATGATCTTGCGTGTGCGTAGGAATTTTTTTGAAATTACTGCGTTCCCCAACAGTAGCATCCGAGCCTAGGTTTTATGCGTTGATGTTATATGCACGAGTAGAACACAAGTGAGTTGTGGGCGATACAAGTCATACTGCTTACCAGCATGTCATACTTTGGTTTAGCGGTATTGTTGGATGAAGCGGCCCGGACCGACATTACGCGTACGCTTACGCAAGACTGGTTTTACCGCCGTGCTTTGCACACAGTTGACTAGCGGGTGTCAGTTTCTCCAACTTTAGTTGAACCGAGTGTGGCTACGCCCGGTCCTTGTGAGGGTTAAAACAGCACCAACTTGACGAACTATCATTGTGGTTTTGATGCGTAGGTAAGAACGGTTCTTGCTCAGCCCGTAGCAGCCACGTAAAACTTGCAACAACAAAGTAGAGGACGTCTAACTTGTCTTTATAGGGCATGTTGTGATGTGATATGGTCAAGACGTGATGATATATAAGTTGTTGTATAAGATGATCATGTTTTGTTGAAGTTATCGGCAACTGGCAAAAGCCTTATGGTTGTCTCTCTATTGCATAAGATGCAAGCGCCAAATAATTGCTTTACTTTATCGCTATGCGATAGCAATAGTTGCAAGAACAATTGTTGGCGAGACGACCATGTGAAGACACATTGATATAGATCAAGATGATGGAGATCATGGTGTCATGCCGGTGACGATGGAAATCATGATGATGCTTTGGAGATGGAGATCAAAGGCACAAGATGATGATGGCCATATCATGTCACATATTTTGATTGCATATGATGTTTATCTATTATACATCTTATTCTTGCTTTGGTTGACGGTAGCATTTTAAGATGATCTCTCGCTAATTATCAAGAAGTGTTCTCCCTGAGTATGCACCATTGCGAAAGTTCTTCGTGCTGAGACACCACGTGATGATCGGGTGTGATAGGCTCTACGTTCAAATACAACGGGTGCAAAATAGTTGCACACGCGGAATACTCAGGTCATACTTGACGAGCCTAGCATATATAGATATGGCCTCGGAACACGGAGACCGAAAGGTCGAGCGTGAATCATATAGTAGATATGATCAACATAGTGATGTTCACCATTGAAAAGTACTCCATCTCACATGATGATCGGACATGGTTTAGTTGATTTGGATCACGTGATCACTTAGAGGATTAGAGGGATGTCTATCTAAGTGGGAGTTCTTAAGTAATATGATTAATTGAACTTAAATTTATCATGAACTTAGTCCTGGTAGTATTTTGCACATTATGTTGTAGATCAATAGCTTGCGTTGTTGCTTTCATATGTTTATTTTGATATGTTCCTGGAGAAAATTGTGTTGAAAGATGTTAGTAGCAATGATGCGGATTGGATCCGTGATCTGAGGTTTATCCTCATTGTTGCACAGAAGAATTATGTCCTTAATGCACCGCTAGGTGACAGACCTATTGCAGGAGCAGATGCAGACGTTATGAACGTCTAGCTAGCTCAATATGATAACTACATGATAGTTTAGTGCACCATGCTTAACGGCTTTGAATCGGGACTTCAAAGACGTTTTGAACGTCATGGACCATATAAGATGTTCCAGGTATTGAAGTTAATATTTCAAGCAAATACCCGAGTTGAGAGATATGAAGTCTCCAACAAGTTCTCTAGCTAAAAGATGGAGGAGAATCGCTCAACTAGTGAGCATGTGCTCAGACTGTCTGGGTACTTCAATCGCTTGAATCAAGTGGGAGTTAATCTTCCAGATAAGATAGTGATTGCCAGAATTCTCTAGTCACCATCACTAAGTTACTAGAACTTCGTGATGAACTATAGTATGCAAGGGATGACGAAAACGATTCCCAAGCTCTTCGTGATGCTGAAATCGACGAAGGTAGAAATCGAGAAAGAGCATCAAGTGTTGATGATTGACAAGACCACTAGTTTCGAGAAAGGGCAAAGGGAAAGAAAGGGAACTTCAAGCAGAATGGCAAGCAAGTTGTCACTCCCACGAAGAAGCCCAAAGCTGGACCAAAGCCTGAAACTGAGTGATTATACTGCAAAGGAAATGGTCACTAGAAGCGGAAATGCCTTGAATATTTGGTGGATAAGAAGGATGGCAAAGTGAACAAGCACTAGTGCAGAACCGGGCATTAGCACCGGTTCGTAAGGCCCTGTAGTGCCGGTTACATAACCGACACTAATTTGTGGTCACTAAAGGCCCCCCCCCTTTAGTACCGGTTCAGCACGAACCGGTGCTAAAGGGCAACCACGTGGCACGAGCCAGCTCCGGGGGCCTGGAGCCCTTTAGTACCGGTTGGTAATACCAACCGGTACTATAAGGTTTGGGTTTTTTTATTTTTATGATTTCTTTTTCATTTAATTTTGTGTTTCCATTTTAATTCTTTTTCGTTTGCTGGTATTTTACGATACTACACATTGTACCGTTATGCATATATATATATATATATATATAGAGAGAGAGAGAGAGAGAGAATTTCTAGTAGAACCAATCATGCATATATATATATCATCAATGTCTCACAAACCACCATATTAATTAATTCACACATACACACATGTATAGCTATATACAATTTCTCCTACATATGAATGTTGCCTTCGGAGCCAGTGGCATTAGCCTAATTGGTGCCTTTGGTGCCTTCGGGCGGTAGCGGGTAATAGAATTCTCCCTTCGGATTTATGACCTGGTCGAGCAAAAATTCCGCTATTTCCTCTTGAAGTGCTTCTACGCGCTCCATTTCTATGAGCTTCTCCCGCACCTCTTTGAACTGTTAAGAAGGAGATCAATATGCATGTGTATTAGTTGTGTGACTAGATATCGATAATGGTGTAAAAATTATGAATAGTGTTCTGACAAGCGTACCCATTCCTGTCTTTGAGATCTGCACCTTTCGGACGCCATCATGCGAATGTTCTCGCAAACGCAGAATGCACACAGATCAGTCCCCTGCGACTGCTTCAGGGCCTTTACGAGAATGGAATTTGATTAGATAAAAATTAATCAAGCATGATAATTAAAGAGATGGCAGCTAGCTAGCTAGACCTATAGTACTACTTAATTGCTTACCTTGGGTCGAAACCATTTAAGCTTTTTTTTCCATTCGCCGGGCGTGACGGCGATGAACCTTGTCCAAGCCCTGCCCGCCGACAAAGAAAATGAATAAAGGGGTTATTAAATAGTTCATATCATGAAATGACGAACGAAATAGGCCGAGATATATAGTTAATAATGACTGAAATTACCTGTTGACTATCCCATACAAGATGTTATAGTCAGTTTTTTCTGAGATTAGTGAGTCCAGTACTTCAATTGTTCCGGCGTCAACCTTAATGATACACAAGACCCAGTGATATCTGCATGCACACACGTTTGCATGTATTAATTAAGCGGGCATATGTAAGCAAAACATGTAGCTAGCTAGTAGGAAAAAACAGAGAATTTGTAGTACAAGACAGTCTGACTCACTGGAAGTTGTAAGGAAGTAGTATATCTTCATTGTATTTGAGGCGCTTCAAGAACTCTAGCATGCTGTCCTCTACTTCCTTTGCATAACGTTGATTTAGCTTCCATGTGTATTCATTGACGGTGTTTGGGTCAATGAACCCAATGCCAAAGCGTCCACCTTTTCTCATTTCATATATCTTCATCCTGCATAATACCACAGAAAAGAATATAGTGACGATAATTACAGGTAATGATTGATCAAAAGGATCACTACAGCTAGCTTGAGACTTAAATTATAGAAAGAAATCACTTACAGACAATAGCAACTGACGATAGATTTGTCGAGTGCGTCTTGATTGTATAACTGAAACAGTTCTGAATACTCAACGGACACAGCTTTCTCATGGTAGTAATGGTCCTGCTTGACATTCACCATGAGGGACAATCGATCTGAAATCTTGGTGATGTCCATGTACCATTGATGCAATTCATACATTCTCGTTGGGAGGTTCTTGACCTTGTCTGGCGCGACCAAAGGTTGGCCCCGGACATATTTCCGTTTTACTTCATCCTCTCTAAGCAAAGGCATGGGCTCGATCTCGAGGAGTTGTCCAATAGTGATGTTGAGAACTTCAGCCTGCATTATATGCTCCTCCGTTATTACCACATTGCCCACCTCGGGAACATGCACTATTTGCCCACAATAATATTGGGCACGCGTACTGTCACCTGTTGTTGGCACAACAAGCGAGGGGATCGATTGCGCCGCCTGTTCTCCCAGCTGGGGAATGGTTTTCCCGCATTTTTTGGCAGCTGCTTCTTGTTTGCTCGATCCTGATGTAGACGTGCTCGCCTCCCTTTGTAGACGTGCTCGATTTAACTTCCTGATGTGGCGCTCATAGTCTGTGTCAACAGGCTTGGGACCTGGTGGTTGAGCCATACGAATGAAGTGGTCAATCATTTCCTCAGGCACTTTCTCCCTTGGCGGCGGTGGCGGTTTCGGTGCAAAATGGGCTTCCACCTCGGCCTTCGATATGGCTGTGATTTCCTCCTCAGACCTGTCATAAGACCTCTGCGGAAGAGGCTTGAGGCTTGGACCATATTTATATCGCTTGCCTCCGCCTGTACTTCCTGTACTACCTCGACTCGTACCGCTACGCACCATAGCTGCGGGGTGTCTCTTCTGCGATTGCTGAGGCGGCGGAGACAGCTGACGGGACTGAGTTGGACGAGGAGGAGTGGCCTGAGGTTGTACCGGACTTGGAGGAGGAGTGGACGTCTGACGCTGTGGCGGACTAGGAGGAGGAGGATTGTCCTGACACTTTGCCGGACTTGGAGGAGGAGGAGTGGCCTGACACTTTGCCGGACTTGGTGGACTTGCAGGAGCGGGAGACTGCTGACTCGGTGGCGGACTTCGACGAGGAGTCGGCTGACGCGGTGTCGGTGGCCTTTGAAAGATGATGCAATCCTTTTTCCATAGGATGATACGATGTTTGGCCTCTCCGAGAAAGCGCTCGCCGTCACCTCCAGCATTGTCAAGCTGTAGCCCCGAATATGGTGGGTCCACCACCTCATCAACCAAGACACGAGCATAGCCCGCTGGAATCGGGTTGCAATGGAAGGTTGCCTCGGGGGGATTTGTGAAAGCACAGCCGTCTGCCACCTTCATGGATATGTTCTTCATTTTGACGTGTAGCTCGCAGTTAGTGTTCTCCGTGATGTCATCCACGGGGTATCTACCCAGCATTGCGTCGTCCGGGGCGGCCGAACCCACGTTGCTTCTCGGCATGGATGGGCCGGTGCTATCAAATGCTGGATCATCCGCTAGCTGCTGCAGCTGCTGAGACCCCCTTTGATGGGTAAGTGAGTCGATCTGCTCCTGCTGCCGCTGGAATTTGACTGCCAATTCCGCTTGACTTGCTTCGAGGCCTTGAAGGCATTCATAGGCCCGCTTCCTCTGCTACTCCTCCATCTTCCTCTTCTTCTCCTCCGCAATCTTCTTTCTCGCACGGGTTCTTTAGTCGGTGTTCCAGTCTGAAAACCCCTCATACCACGGAATAGCGCCCATGCCTCGTGTTCTTCCCGGCTGTTCAGGATTTCCCAGGGCACGCGTAAGCTCGTCGTTCTCTCTGTTGGGCTGGAACACCCCCGTTCGTGCCTCTTCTATTGCAACAAGTATCGCATCGTCGGCTCCCTTCAGACTTGCCCTCGTCGAAACATTGCATGTATCCAGGTCCAACTCCCCCCCATGCGCATAGAACCAAGTCCTGACCCTGGGGGGCCAGCTCTTAGTAGCCGGAGTGACACCTGCATCCTCCATCTCTTTCTCAGACTTATCCCACTTAGGCATTGCCACCGCATAGCCACCTGGCCCCAGCTTATGTAACTTATCCTTTTTTCGGCATTCTTCTTGTTTATTCTCGACCGTTCCTTAGCTAATTCCGAATCCTTGAATTTCACGAAATCGTCCCAATGATCACGTTGGTTCTCTAGTGTTCCCTTGAATACTGGAGTCTTCCTTCCTCCCTTGACGTACTTCTTCCATTCATGATTCTTGTGGTTCTTGAATGCAATCGCCATCATCCTAGGAGCAGCCTCCTTGACTTTCTGCACATCTGCTTCTGTGAAATGATCTGGTAGGGTGAAATGTTCCATGAGAGTATCCCAAAGCAGATCTTTTTGATTCTTGTCGACAAAAGTAACATCTGGACGTGGCTTTGCTGGCTCTCTCCATTCTTGAAGTTTGATCGGGAGTTGGTCCTTCACAAGAACTCCGCACTGACGAACGAACTTGCCCGCAATCTTCTTAGGCGCTAATGGTTTGCCAGTAGGGCTGCATGCCTCGATATTGTACTTTACGCCCGGCTTCAACTTTTTGTTCGGGCCTCGTTTCGTCATTTTGCCTAAAGATTTGCTCGATCCGGATGGCTGAAAGAACAAAGATCGATTCGTTAATATATCTTCAAGTCACTTAAAACATGGGATGATCACTAGATGCCTGCTTATATAAATATATATACCTCGCCGGTCTTTGTTGTTTCAGGATCAACATGTTCTTCGTCATCATCATAATCGTAGTTCATGACTTCATCAATTTCGTCATCGCGATCGAATATCATATCACCCTCTCCGGTGTTGTTTAGAAATTCGGAGCCGTCATAATCTTCTTCATTCTGATTATCATCTGGCCCGCGTATCATATCGAACATGGTCTGTTCTCCCTCTCTGTCGGTATTGTCTGCCATAGCTTTTGTTTAACTAATCCAAAAGAAATATAAAACAATTTAGTATTCAAATTACATCGTCTTGAATAATAGATATAATCTCGAATACATCGTCTAGAATAATAGATATAATCTCGAATACATCGTCTAGAATAATATATAATATTGAATAGTACATCACTGGCTATTAGCTAATAAAGATCGAATACTACAGAAGAATCTAGGACACTCGCGGTTCCTCCGGCGCGGGCGGTGGACACCCAAAGAGAAGGAACCCTCACAGGATCATAGCTGAAGTGAGATCCCCAAAGATACTGCCATGTATTGGAGAACCTGCCGCCCTCTAACGCAACCATGTAGCGATGGACGTGCTCGTCCTCCTCCCTGACACGGCGACGTACCACCTCCGGCGGGGCCGGGTCCCTCCGCACCGAAACTGGCCCACGCGAACGCCACCAAATGAGATCAGGGTCGACGACGGGACCCGCGGCCGGGTTCCTCATCAAGTGGCACGCCCCTCCAAGCAGCACCTCCCAGTGCCAGCCCGGCGGAGCCCAGTCCCGGACATGGGTCGGCTGGATGTCGTCGCGGACGGGTCGACGGCGAGGATGCGGGCCGGGCATCGTCGAGAACAAATACTAGCTATATGCCCGCAAAAAGTAACATTTTTTTAATGATTGGATTTTGATAACTAAAATTTCTAATATTTCTATATAATACTAATTATGCTAATCTAAATAA
>NC_057803.1:719204745-719251582 GCF_018294505.1 Triticum aestivum | reverse complement strand
CGGTGCGACGGGGACGGGCCCGGGGCGGCGACGGAGACGAGGGCGGCGACGGGGACGGGGGCGGCGACGGGGACGGGGGCGGCGACGGAGACGAGCGGCGACGTCGGAGACGATCGAGGGCGGCGGCGACGGCGATGAAGACAACGAAATAGAGGAAGGAAAACGGAGGGAAACTGAAATTTTCGTAGCAGTTGTATATATAGAGGGCACCTTTAGTACCGGTTGGATCCACCAACCGGTACTAAAGGCCTGTTTTGGCCAGGCCAAGCGGCGGGAAGCGACCCCCTTTAGTACCGGGTGGTGGCACAAACCGGTACTAAAGGCCCCCCCTTTAGTGCCGGTTTGTGCCACGACCCAGTACTAAAGGTGGTGCGCTGGCGCAGGTGCGGTGCGGAAGTTTAGTCCCACCTCGCTAGTCGAGGGGCTACCGCACTGGTTTATAAGCCCCAGTGCGGTAGCTCTCTCGAGCTCCTCTCCTAATAAGACCTACTGGGCCTACCTGTTCTCCTCGCCTTGTGGGCCTACTGGGCCTTCGCGGGCCTGCATCCTGGCCCAACGAAAGGTTGTGTCGCTAGTCGTATGCAGGCCGCTTTGGTCCAGTAGGCGGGCTTTTTTTTGTTTTTTTTGCTTTATTTTTTTTGTTTTATTTATTTTTGAGTTGTTTTTTGCTGTATTTAGAGTTTCTTTGTGAATATTTTTGCTTTAGGTACAAAAAATTACAAACTTTCTGTTAGTGCCGGTAGATTTCAAATTTGAATAGTTTAAATTTTGAATTATTTGAAATTTGTGTGAATCACTAGTTTGTGAAGAACTTAACTTTGAAAAAAGTTTTTTCAGTGATTCTTTTTTCTTATGTTTAATATTAGTGTGTTTTATCATTATATTCAATTTAGTAATGCTTAGGTTATTAAAAAATGAAATGCCTTTGTAACAGTTCAGTTTTCGTCGGAAACCCTGATACTTCGAAAGAGATTATCCATTTTGTACACGAAGTGCATCCAGTTTGTGCCGTAACCCTCTCTACTTTCTTGCACATGCTATTTGTATGAAATTATGATACCATGCCAACTTTCAACCTTTTCTGAGTTCATTTGAATTGCTTTTCAATTTCAGGGTCATTTAGCTGGGAAAAAAATCAGTAAATGCATGAAAAGAATTTGTTTGCACATAAAATTTCTTCGTGTTTCAAATGCCAAAACACATAACTACCCTAACTATTACAGACATTCCCTCCTGGGTGTGAAACACAGAAGAAAGTGATGATAGTGAAGCCGATTACATCCCAGATCTTTGGGTGTGAAACTTTTTCTTCGCGTGTGTCCCTTTGCGCCGTAACCATGGAAAATCTTCATCATTTAACGGGATGCTCGGGTCAATATTCACTGTGAATGGAGCAATTTCATCAAACTTTTCATAATCTTCTGACTTGTCTGTCTTGTCATCCACTCCCACGATGTTTCTCTTCCCAGAAAGAACTATGTGCCGCTTTGGCTCATCATACGATGCATTCGCTTCCTTATCTTTTCTTTTTCTTAGCTTGGTAGACATGTCCTTCACATAGAAAACATGTGCCACATCATTGGCTAGGACGAATGGTTCGTCTGCATACGCAAGATTGTTGAGATCCACTGTTGTCATTCCGTACTGCGGGTCTTCCGTTACCCCGCCTCGTGTCATATTGACCCATTTGCACCGAAACAAAGGGACCTTTAAACCACGTCGATAGTCAAGTTCCCATATGTCATGTATATAACCATAATATGTTTCCTTTCCCGTCTTGGTTTCTGCATCAAAGCGGACACCACTGTTTTGGTTGGTGCTCTTCTTATCTTGGGCGATCGTGT
The DNA here is from genome assembly GCF_018294505.1 of Triticum aestivum. Lineage (NCBI taxonomy): Eukaryota > Viridiplantae > Streptophyta > Magnoliopsida > Poales > Poaceae > Triticum > Triticum aestivum. The sequence goes on along the minus strand of NC_057803.1, from coordinate 719,249,738 downwards.
AAAATGCATTACCATTTATCTCGTACCCTTTGAAAGTCATTATATTCGAAGATGGTAACTGGGACAGCAAGTACAGGTCATCTTCAATAGAGGTGCCATGCATGGTACGTGTCTGCAACCAGTTGGCGAAACTCCTGGTTTGTTCACGTGTAATCCAGTCATCAGACTGCTCCGGGTGTTTGGAGCGTAGCAAATTCTTGTGTTCATCCATATACGGAGCCACCAAGGTGGAATTCTGTAGAACTGTGTAGTGTGCTTCAGTGAGAGAATGTCTGTCCATACATATTATTTGTTCCCCTCCTAGCGTGCCTTTTCCATCCAATCTGCCCTTATGCCGCGATTCAGGAACACCAATCGGCTTAAGGTCAGGAATAAAGTCAATACAAAACTCAATGACCTCCTCATTTTGATGGACCTTGGAGATACTTCCTTCTGGCCTAGCACAGTTATGAACATATTTCTTTAAGACTCCCATGAACCTCTCAAAGGGGAACATATTGTGTAGAAATACAGGACCCAAAACATTAATCTCTTCGCATAGGTGAACTAGGACGTGCGTCATGATGTTGAAGAAGGATGGTGGGAACACCAACTCGAAACTGACAAGACATTGCACCAAATCATTCTGTAACCTTGGTATGATTTCTGGATCGATTACCTTCTGAGAGATTGCATTGAGAAATGCACATATCTTCACAATGGCTAATCGAACGTTTTCCGGTAGAAGCCCCCTCAATGCAACCGGAAGCAGTTGCGTCATAATCACGTGGCAGTCATGAGACTTTAGGTTCTGGAACTTTTTCTCTGCCATGTTTATTATTCCCTTTATATTCGACGAGAATCCAGACGGTACCTTAATACTGAGCAGACATTCAAAGAAGATTTCCTTCTCTTCTTTGGTAAGAGCGTAGCTTGCATGACCCTGATGTATGCCGTCTTCTCCGTGCATACGTTGCTGGTCCTCCCGTGCCTCAGGTGTATCTTTTGTCTTCCCATACACGCCCAAGAAGCCAAGCAGGGTCACGCAAAGATTCTTCGTCACGTGCATCACGTCGATTGCGGAGCGGACCTCTAGGTCTTTCCAATATGGCAGGTCCCAAAATATAGATTTCTTCTTCCACATGGGTGCGCGTCCGTCCGCGTCCTTCGGAACAGGTTGTCCGCCAGGACCCTTTCCAAATATCACCTTCAAATCCTTGACCATATCATGTACATCAGCACCAGTACGGTGGCGAGGCTTCGTCCGGTGATCCGCCTCACCTTTGAAATGCTTGCCTTTCTTTCTTACGGGATGCCTGCTCGGAAGAGATCGACGATGTCCCAGGTACACATTCTTCTTACAACTATTCAAATATATACTGTCGGTATCATCCAAACAGTGCATGCATCCGCGGTATCCCTTGTTTGTCTGTCCTGAAAGGTTACTGAGCCAATCATTGATGGTCACGAACAGCAACGCCTTTAGGTCAAATTCTTCCCCCATGTGCTCATCCCACGCACGTACACCTGTTCCATTCCACAGTTGTAAGAGTTCTTCAACTAATGGCCTTAGGTACACATCAATGTCGTTGCCGGGTTGCTTAGGGCCTTGGATGAGCACTGGCATCATAATGAACTTCCGCTTCATGCACAACCAAGGAGGAAGGTTATACAAACATAGAGTCACAGGCCAGGTGCTATGGTTGCTGCTCTGCTCCCCAAAAGGATTAATGCCATCTGCGCTTAGACCAAACCATACGCTCCTTGCGTCATCTGCAAACTCCTTCCCGTACTTTCTTTCGATTTTCTCCACTGCGACCCGTCTGCGGGTACTCTCAACTTTCTGTCTTTCTTACGGTCTTCTCTATGCCATCGCATCGCCTTGGCATGCTCTTTGTCTTGGAACAAACGTTTCAACCGTGGTATTATAGGAGAATACCACATCACCTTGGCAGGAATCTTCTTCCTGTGGTGCTCGCCCTCGACATCACCAGGCTCATAGCGGCTGATCTTATAGCGCAATCCACCACATACCGGGCAAGCGTTCAAATCCTCGTACTCACCGCGGTAGAGGATGCAATCATTAGGGCATGCATGTATCTTCTGCACCTCTAACCCTAGAGGGCAGACAGCCTTCTTTGCTTCGTACGTACTCTCGGGCAATTCGTTGTCCTTTGGAAGCATATCCTTTATCATTACCAGCAACTTTCCAAATCCCTTGTCAGATACACCATTCTCTGCCTTCCATTGCAGCAATTCTAGCGTGGTGCCCAGCTTTTTCTTGTCACCTACGCAATTCGGGTACAACAATTTTTTGTGATCCTCTAACATGCGCTGCAACTTCTTCTTCTCCAAATCACTTGCGCAGTTTCTCTTTGCATCGGCAATGGCCCGACCTAGATCATCAACGGGCTCATCTGATGCCTCTTCTTCGGCTTCTTCCCGCATTGCCGGCTCAGCTTCTTCCCGCATTACCGGCTCAGCTTCTTCCCCCATTGTTGTATCATCATATTCAGGGAACCCATGCCCAGGATAGCTGTCGTCGTCCTCTTGTTCTTCATTGTCTTCCATCATAACCCCTCTTTCTCCGTGCTTGGTCCAAACATTATAGTGGGGCATGAAACCGGACTCAAACAGGTGGACGTGAATGGTTCTTGACGTAGAGTAATTGTGACCATTCTTACATCCAGCACATGGACAAGGCATAAAACCATCCGCCCGCTTGTTTGCCTCAGCCGCAAGCAGAAAAGTATGCACGCCCTCAACGAACTGGGGAGAGCATCGGTCATCGTACATCCATTGTCGGCTCATCTTCATTACACAACACCGAATAGACCAAATTAATACAAGTTCATACATAAAGTTCATACAACACTTAAATGCAACAAACAAATAACTCTCTAGCTAAAGCATTTAAATGCAACAACAAATGCGATCAAGATCGCAACTAAGGTAACAATTGATCCAACAGCATAATGATACCAAGCCTCACTATCGATGGCATATTTTCTAATCTTTCTATTCTTCAAGCGCATTTTCTCCATCTTGATCTTGTGATCATCGACGACATCGGCAACATGCAACTCCAATTCCATCTTCTCCCCCTCAATTCTTTTCAATTTTTCTTTCAAGTGCTCGTTTTCTCTTTCAACTAAATTTAACCTCTCGACAATAGGGTCGATTGGAATTTCCGGTTCACATACCCCCTAGATAAAAATATCTATGTCAACTTGATGGGCATAATTTGTCATAAACACGAAATGCAACAAATAGTTTTAAAAGAGAATATACCACATCCGAATCATAACAAGGACGAGGGCCGATGGGGACGGATATCAAAACCATGGCACTATGTATAACAAACAACGTACGGGTAAGATAATTATTCCATGATTAACTATATATCCAAATCACACAAACATCAATTTTTTATATAAAATTTCATGAACAAGAGGCTCACCACAAGGTGGTGCCGGCGACGGGATGGTGCGGGCGATCGACGGTGGTTACGACGGAGAGTTAGAAGGCACTAAGTAAACCACACCTATATATGCAAACTAAGTGTTATTTTTGACCTCAAATTGCATATAAATCAAATACTAGCACATATATATATTTCCTCCCAAATTACTAAACTCACAAATTAGTAACTATATAAAGCATTGCAAGAGCTAATCTAGTAATGAGAGATGAAAGGACAAAGTTGCTAACCTTTGTGATCACTTGAATGGATGGGGGCCTTCAAATCTTGACAAATTTTGGGCAAAATGTGTGATGAGCACGAGGGGAGAAGAGGAAGAACAGAGAGGAGAGGAGAGGGGAAAGGGGGAAGAACAGAGCGAGCTGGACGAAGGGTTTATATGCAGGAGGACCTTTAGTACCGGTTCGTGCCACGAATCGGTACTAAAGGTGCTGGAGGGGGCCCAGACTGACAACATCCTGCCACCACCCTCATTAGTAACGGTTTGTGGCATGAACCGGTGCTAAAGGTTAGCCACGAACCGGTACTAATGAGAGCGGCCTGGCTAGCCGTTGGAACCGGCACTAATGTATACATTAGTGCCGGCTCTAATACAAACCGACACTAATGTGCTGCACGTTTGACCCTTTTTCTACTAGTGAAGGGTATATTTGATATACATGTTATTGATGTGTACTTTACGAGTGTTTATAGTAACCCCTGAGTATTTGATACTTGTTCGGTTGCTAAGATTAGTAACTCGAAATAGGAGTTACATAATAAATAGAGACTAGTTGAGGGGAAGTGACGATGAGTGTTGGAAGTAGATCCAAGATTGATATGATCATCATCGCACACTCCCTATACTTTCGGGATTAGTGTTAAACCAAAATAAATGTTATTTGGCGTTTGCGTTGAGCATGAATATGATTTGATCATGTTTATTGCAATACGGTTATTCATTTAAAGTCAGAGAATAATTGTTGTTCTATTTACATGAATAAAACCTTCAATGGTCATACACCCAATGAAAATAGTTTGTTGGATCTCGATCGTAGTGATACGCATATTCATAATATTGATGCCAAAGATGCAAAGTTAATAATGATAGTGTAACTTGTTTGTGGCACTGCCGTTTGGGTCATATCGGTGTAAAGCGCCTGCAGAAACTCCATAAAGATGGATTTTCGGAATCACTTGGTTATGAATCATTTGATGCTTGCGAACCGTGCCTTTCTGGCAAGATGACTAAAACTCCGTTCTCTGGAACAATGGAACAAGCTACTGACTTATTGGAAATAATACATACCGATGTATGCGATCAAATGAGTGTTGATGCTCGTGGCAAGTATCGTTATTTTCTGACCTTCACAAGATGATTTGAGCAGATATGGGTATATCTACTTGATGAAACATAAGTCTGAAATAGTTGAAAGGTTCAAAGAATTTCAGAGTGAAGTGGAAAAATCATCATAACAAGAAAATAAAGTTTCTGCGATCTGATCGCGGAGACGAATATTTGAGTTACGAGTTTGGTCTTCAATTAAAACAATGTGGAATAGTTTCACAGCTCACGCCACCTGGAACACCACAATGTTATGGTGTGTCCGGACGTCGTAATCGTACTTTACTAGATATGGTGCGATCTATGATGTCTCTTATCAGTTTACCACTATCGTTTTGGGGTTATGCATTAGAGACAGTTACATTCACTTTAAATAGGGCACCATCGAAGTCCGTTGAGACGACGCCTTATGAACTATGGTTTGGCAAGAAACCAAAGTTGTCATTTCTTAAATTTTGGGGCTGCGATGCTTATGTGAAAAAATTTCAACCTGATAAGCTCGAACCCAAATCGGAGAAGTGCGTCTTCATAGAATACCCAAAGGTAACTATTGGGTACACCTTCTATCACAGATCCGAAGGCAAGTTATTCGTTGCTAAAATGGATCCTTTCTAGAGAATAAGTTTCTCTCGAAAGAAGTGAGTGGGAGGAAAGTAGAGGTTGATAAGGTAATTGTACTTTCTCCCAAATTGGAAAGTAGTTCATCATAGAAATCAGTTCCTGTGATTCCTACACCAATTAGTGAGGAAGCTAATGATGATGATCATGAAACTCCAGATCAAGTTACTACAAAACCTCGTAGGTCTTCCAAAGTACAGTCCGCACCAGAGTGGTACGGTAATCCTGTTCTGGAAGTCATGTTACTAGACCATGATGAACCTACGAACTATGAGGAAGCGATGATGAGCCCAGTTTCAGGGGAAACTGATCCACGAACACCTATGGGGCCGGCGGACCGGGCCCCTTTCGATTCGGTGGGGGGCGGAGATAGCACGAAGAGCGGATCGAGGCGAAGCACACGAGCAGTTTACCCAGCTTCGGAGATCTCCGGAGAGATAACACTCCTACTGCTTCTTGTCTGGTTGTATTATCTTGTGTTCTTGCTCTCGAGAGAGAGCGTGGTGTTTTCTGGGCTACAAATGAATCAAAGCGAACTGTCCGAACCCCCTCTACGTTGCGCATGGGCCTCCTTTTATACGCTAAAGGGGTCACCGACAGGTGGCAACGCAGAGGAGGGTATAAACGTAAAAAGTGAGGTGGTTGGTACAGTTGCTTGTACAGTGCACCCTACCTAACCCTGACGGCAGGGGACAAGGGCATTAAAGGCCCGTCTGAGTCGCCCAAACAGTGCAGAAAAATACCGTTAGGGGCGCCACCGTTCGCCACGATGGCGATCTTGTCAGCTTCGCATGCCACTGCGCACCGTTGGCTGCACTGCCTCCCGCCACGCGCGCCTGGAGAGGCCCTCAGAGCGACACGTTGGTGGATGCGCTGGAGCACGGGCACAGAGTGGCCGCCTGCCGCGGCAAGCGCCTTGCCGCTGTTGTTATCTTGTCGGGTCCGGAAGCTTGTCGCTCTCCGGGCCTCGAGGTACCTTGGTTGGTCTTCCCGGCAAACTCCTCTTGCCGGGGCCTTGTTGCCTTGCCGGAGCGCGTGGCGCGTCGCGGCAAGTTCCTTGGAGTGCCTTGGTTGGCCTTCCCGGCAAGCTCCTCTTGCCGGGGCCTTGTCTCCTGAGCTTAAATACTTTGTTCTTGAATGTCTCCAAGGAAACCATGGAGGATCTTGGCGTTCGCCCGGTAAGCCTTGCCGCGGGCTGCTGCAACTGCCCGTGCACAAGTTCGGGGTACTAGGGTACCCCTATTCTAGTACACCGGCAGGAGCCCCCGGGCCTGGGCCAGACACGGTGCTGAGCGCTGTTGGGCAAGGCCCAAGACAGGGCACGGGCACACGCGGGCTGGGCCATGCCGAATCTCGCTCCGTATCCACCGTGCTCTCCCATAACGGCACGCGTTGAATGCGGCATCGTGGGAGAGATCGTGGGTGGTTGTTTATTCGGAAGGGCAAAACGTCCGCCCCGTCCCTCTTTATAAGCAGAGGAAACAGGGGCAGTTTGTTCCCCCTCGCTGGTTGCTGCTACTTCATCTTCAAGAAACTCCACCGCTCCCCCCTTCTTCTCGAAGCCGAGAGAGCAGCGCTCCGCCCCCCATTGCCACCAGCATCACCAACGCCGTCGACCTTCCCCACCACCTCCACCATGGCTCCGAAAGCCAGCAAAGGAAAAGGCGCAGCGGCTCGCGGCGCTGCGGAAGGAGCGGGCGATCTTCACCCCCCAGCTCGGCGCGAAGGAGCTGAGGGAGTACTTCTTCCTCTTCTGGGCGACGGAGACGCGGGCGCATCCGCGCACGAGGGTACTCCCGGCCGCTGCTTCGGAGCTGGCTCCAAACGGGTACCCGTTCTTCGCGCTATTCTTCTACTGCGGGCTCTGCCCGCCCTTCTCGGAGTTCTTCTGCCACGGGCGCACTTGAGTGCTTCTTCCTTTGTTGATATCTCGCTTGTTGATTTGTGTAGGAGCAGAGCAGCCACATCAGGAGCGCCCGGAAGCTGGTCCCGAGGTGCCATCTGCTTCGACTACGCCACCAAGGGAGGTTCCCGGTAAGGGAGCGCTCTCCGGCAAGGGAGAACTCTCCGGCAAGGGGCAGCTCTCCGGCAAGGGATGGCACCGTTGATCCTGCGGCGACCGAGGCCGCAACTGCAGATCTTGGCACAGGTAATCCACTTGCCCAGAAACTTTCCCTTGGGTTCTTCTTCTTCTGATTTTCTTCTCTTGGATTTTGGATTGATTTTTCTCCCTTCTTCGTTCTTCAGACCCATCTGCGGCTGAGCCAATGGAGACAGAGGGAGCCGGCGAGGAAGGGGCCGGTGCTGACGAGGCCGCCGGCGAGGAGGCCGCCAGGGCTGCCGCCGCAGAAGCCGGCGAGGGGTCGGGCGATCGCACTGACGACCCTGAGGCCGCAGGAGTGCCAGGCGCTGCACCAACCGCCGATCCCTCTGCTGCTTCTACGGAGCCGGGCTCCGAGGAGCCCCAGCCCGGCGCCTACTTGAAGGCCGGCGACGGTATCTTCATCAAGCTACCCTGGGCGTCGAGCTCCAAGGCGCCGGTCGAGGGGGAAACTTTCGACGGGGAGGTGCTCGCCTCTGTTGGACTGTCGTTGGTCGACGCGCCCAGCAGCAGCAGCGGCGAGCCTGAGGAGGAGGAGCTGCTGCGGAAGCTGCTGTCACTCTACCGCGCCCGGCAAGCCAAACTAGCTTCCCGGGAAGCGCTTCTCGCGAAGGAGGGAGTTGACATGGAGAAGCGTGCGGAGGAGCTCCGGGGCCAAAATCAAGAAGCTCTCCGGTCCCTGGCGCAGGAGCGGGAGCAACTCGACGAGGAGCGCACGACCTTCCTTCTCGAGAAGGCCGAGGCTGAGGAGGAGCAAAGGCTGGCCGCCGAGAAGCAGTCCGCGCGGGAAGGTGAACTAGTGCAGCGGAAGGCCAACCTCGACAGCTACGAGGAAGAGCTCGCCGAGCGCGAGCAAGCACTTGGTGGGGCACTCAAGGAGGCAAAGGACGCTGCGGCAATTGCAGAGGCCGCCAAGAAAGAGCTGGAGGAGAAGGTGGCGCAGCTGGAGGCCAACATTGGGAAGAGCAGCGAGGAGCTTGCCGCGCTCAAGCGTGAGCATGAGAAGGATGCTGCCGCCCACGGTGAGCTGCAAGGTCTTCTCGCTGAGAGGGGCAAGGAGCTCAGCGCCGCCAAGGATTCCAAAGCAGACCTGGAGCTGAAGCTGGCCACGCTGACGCAGACGCTGGAGGCCGACAAGAGCGGGAGAAGACCTTGTCGGAGAAGGTCAAGGCTGACGCGGCGCTGCTGGAGAGCATTGCAGTTACCCAGAACTCGTTCAGAGACACTGTGGAGCACTGGACCGAGGGTCTGGTGAACATTGCCGCAGTCATCAACGAGGAGCTGGCGCAGCTGGGGATGGAGGACTTTGGGTATCCTTCCGACGAGAGTCTTCAACCCAGCGCCAAGCTCAGCCTGTTCTTCAAGGGCGTGGCGACGGCACTCCAGCGGCTCCGGGATAGGATCCCAAAGCAGCTGGCCGACGAGTCACGCAAAATCTGTGCCGGGGTTCTCCAGAAGGTGCTGATGAAGGTAGCCTTCCGCAATCCAGGCCTCAGCTTCACCAACGTCCTCAGGTCCTTGCCGCCTGAGGCCGATCTGGATGCACTCAAGGCCCTTGTCGCACCCATTGTGGACAAGGTGAGCGAGATCAAGAGGGTCGAGGCCGGACGCGTAGACTAGGCCGACCATTTCTTCTTTTCCCTTGTCGCTGCTAATCATGTTATGAAAACAGTCTGTTAGAGCTGCGACAAGTTATCTTGTAATATAACTTTATTTCTGTTATCAATTGCTATGTTATTTCCTCTACTAGATTCCTTCCTTTGTATGTTTTTACCCTACGCTTCTAGGGAACTTGTCGGCGCAGGCGCCCGAGCCGCGAGCGCTGAGTGCGGAACTTCAGCAGCCTGCTGGCGGCGCTGCTTCCGACAAGAAACCTTGTCGCAACTAGATGCAGCACGCTTAAGCTATTGAGCGGACTCGAAGCAAAGTAAGGGCGCAACTAGCCACGAGTTGGTTCCTCCGCGCACAGGTTTTCCATACAAAGCAGGGTCGTTCGAGGAAGATAACTCAAAAATTTAAAAAGTGATTGCTCAAACTTTGGCAACTTAGCTTTTCTGTCATTTGGTTCCCGGCAAGGTAGGACTTCGCTTGAACGACGCCTGGTCCATACCACAATCTTCTCTAATCCTCCCCCGGCAAACATGTGTGCGGGGGAACCTTCTTTTCCTTTGTTGAAAAGAAGAAAGAAAAGAAAATAATGATATGGAGCCCTTCGGCTCGTTAGTACTTACCGGATGTAGGTGCTGCACAAAGTGTCAGATAATCGCATGCAAGAAAGAAACTAATGCATGAAATGGACAAGTTGTGCGGAGCACATGGGGTTTTACTTATGCACGGGATCTGCGCCCGGCTTTGTACAAAGGATTACATGCAACAGCGGCAAGACTTGCACAAAAGGTGGTTGCCAGAACGGGTTCCGGCAACCGCGCCCTACGGGAAAAACTTGCGAAGATGTTCTATGTTCCAGGAGTTTCTCACCGGAATGCCATCTTCGGTCTCAAGGGGGACAGCGCCAGGCCTTGTGACTCGTTTCACCCGATAAGGGCCTTCCCACTTCGGCGTCAACTTGCTGGAATTGTTGGCGGACTGAACGCGCCGAAGAACAAGGTCGCCTTCCTCGAAGCTTCTGGCTTTAACTTTGCGGCTATGATAGCGGCGCAAAGCTTGCTGGTATCGAGCAGCTCGTACAGCAGCCTGAAGACGATCTTCCTCAAGGAGCAGTGCGTCGTCTTGTCGCAGCTGTTCTTGCTCAAGCTCATCATAAGCAAGCACTCGAGGTGATCCGTATACAAGTTCCGTGGGGAGAACTGCCTCTGCTCCATAGACTAGAGCGAAAGGTGTCTGGCCAGTGGCTCGATTTGGCGTCGTTCTGATCGACCAAAGAACCACCAGCAGCTCCTCGATCCAGTTCCTTCCGCACTTGTGCAGCCTGTCGAAAGTTCTGGTCTTGAGCCCGCGCAGCACTTCAGCATTTGCCCTCTCTGCTTGACCGTTGCTTCTCGGATGAGCAACAGAAGCGAAGCAGACCTTGGCGCCAAGGTCTTGGACGTACTGCAGGAAGGTGCGGCTCGTGAATTGCGTGCCGTTGTCGGTGATGATCCTGTTAGGGATCCCGAAACGGCAAACAATTGACCTGAAGAACTTGACTGCTGACTGTGCTGTCACCTTCCTCACTGGCTGCACTTCTGGCCACTTTGTGAACTTGTCGATTGCGATGTACAAGTACTCAAAGCCCCCGACAGCTCGGGGAAAGGGGCCGAGGATATCGAGCCCCCAGACCGAAAATGGCCAGGATAAAGGGATCGTCTGGAGAGCTTGAGCTGGTTGGTGTATCTGTTTGGAGTGGAACTGGCACGCTTCACACTTGGTTACTTGTGCAGTTGCATCCTGGAGGGTTGTCGGCCAAAAGAAACCTTGCTGGAAAGCTTTGCCGGTAAGTGCTCTTGCGCCAATGTGGTGGCCACATATGCCTCCATGTATCTCTGCCAACAGCTTTTGTCCATCTTCCCGGCGAATACACTTCAATTTCACACCGTTAAGTCTTCTTCTGTACAGTATGCTATCGACAAACTGGTACATACTTGACTGCCGGGCTACTCTTTCCGCTTCTTCTTGTTCTTCGGGAAGTTCTCCTGTCTGAAGGAAGTGGACAATCTGCTATGCCCATGCTGGAGCTTGTGGCTCGACAACAAGGACTAAAGGAACATCTGCTGCTGCCGGAACATCCGCTTCCACGGCAAGGACTTGTGGTCCTGCCGAAGCTTGATGTTCCCCGGCAAGCTTGCCGGAGCAAAACTTGTCGGGAGCGTCTGCTTCAACGGAACAAACCATAAGGCTTGCCGGAGCAGACTGCCCCTCAGCCTCCTTGGTGTTGATCTTGGGGACTTTCTTGGCGGCGGCTTCGAGGAGCTCTGCCGGAAAGTAGTCACCAGAAACCAACTTCCTCTTCTTGCTTTGTCCAGTTGATGGTGTTACGGATGGTTGAGTCAACTTAAGCACAAAGATCCCTGGTTCCACAGGTAACTTTAGTGCGGCGCACTTTGACAGGCCATCAGCAATGTCATTCTGAGCTCTTGGGATATGCTCCATTTGTAGGCCGTCAAAGTGCTCTTCTAGCTTCCTCACTTCATCAACATATGCTTCCATCAACGGGCTCTGGTAGTTCTTGTTCACTTGTCGGACGACAAGCTGTGAGTCACCCCTGACGATGAGCTTCTTGATCCCAAGGTCTGCTGCGATTCTGAGACCAGCAAGCAAGCCTTCATACTCTGCAGTATTGTTGGTTGCTTGCTCTTTGGGAAAGTGCATCTGGACTACGTACTTGAGGTGCTCTCCGGTGGGTGCGACAAGCAGCACGCCTGCACCGGCGCCTTGCAGCGAGAAGGCACCATCAAAGTACATCAGCCACTCTTTGCTTGCCTCTTTGACGGGGATGCTCGTTTCTGGAATTTCTTCATCTGGGGTTGGCGTCCACTCTGCTATGAACTCTGCCAATGCTCTGCTTTGGATAGTTGAAGTGCTCTCCAACTTGAGGCCAAAGCTTGATAGTTCCAGCGCCCACTCGACAATCCTGCCTGTTGCTTCTGGATTTTGCAGTATCCTCTTCAGCGGAAAGCGAGTGACGACTATGATCTCATGTGCTTGGAAGTAATGGCGCAGCTTTCTCGAGGCCATGAGGAGGCCGAAAAGCAACTTCTGCACACCAGAGTACCTTGATCTAGCCCCCTGCAGAAGAGAACTGACAAAGTAAACTGGGCGCTGCACCATTCTCTTCGGCATCTTATCATGCTCCTGCGCAAACCCATGTTTGTCGGGACCCGAGCTTGTCGGCGAAGCCCTCTGCTTGTCGCTGGATGGATCTGCCGTGGTTGCTGGCTCATCATCCGCCTCCCTCTCCGCCACTAACGCAGCACTAACCACTTGATTGGTTGCCGCTATATACAGCAGCAACTTCTCTTGCGGCTTAGGTGTGACAAGCGTTGGAGTGGAGGACAGGTATCTCTTCAAGTCCTGCAGCGCAGCCTCCGCTTCCGGAGTCCATTTTACTGGACCTGCCTTTTTCAAAATTTTGAAAAATGGCAGGGCGCGCTCAGCAGATCTAGAGATAAACCTGTTGAGAGCAGCCACGCAACCGGCAAGCCTTCGTACATCCTTGACACGCTTTGGTGCTTCGATCTGCTCAATGGCCTTGATCTTGTCGGGATTGGCTTCAATTCCCCGCTGAGACACGAAGAACCCGAGAAGCTTGCCGGAGGGGACCCCAAACACGCACTTCTCGGGGTTAAGCTTGAGGTTGATCTTGCGCAGATTTGCAAATGTCTCGTCTAAATCTTGAATCAGGGTCGCCCTGTTCTTGCTCTTGACCACTATGTCATCCATGTAGGCTTCCACATTTCTGTGCATCTGCAGCTCAAAAGCCTGGTGGACTACCCTTGCGAATCTTGAACCGGCATTCTTCAAACCGAAAGGCATCCGTACGAAGCAGTACGTGCCACACGGGGTGATAAATGCGGTTTTCTCTTCATCTTCTTCTGCCATGAAGATTTGATGGTATCCTGAGTATGCATCAAGAAATGAAAGCAAATCACATCCGGCTGTGGAGTCAACAATCTGGTCAATACGCGGCAAGGGAAATGGGTCTTTGGGACAAGCTTTATTAACATCAGTGAAGTCAATACAAAGTCTCCATTTCCCGTTAGCCTTGCGCACAACAACAGGATTGGCCAACCACGTGGGATGGAGCACTCCTCTGACAAGGCCTGCTGCTTCCAACTTCTTGATTTCTTCTGCGATGAATTCTTGGCGCTCTACTGCCTGCTTCCTGACTCTCTGCTTGACGGGCCGCGCATGAGGACAGACGGCAAGGTGGTGCTCAATTACTTTCCTGGGAACACCGGGGATATCAGACGGTTGCCACGCAAACACGTCAACATTCGCCCGCAGGAAAGCAACGAGCGCGCTTTCCTATTTGGGGTCAAGAGTGGCGCTGATGGTGAAGGTACCACCAGTGCCGCCCTCCTTGGTGGACACCTTCTTGGTCTCAGGTGGAGCTGCCATTGCCTTCTTACGCTTGCCGGTGGAGCTCGATGGTGCGTCCTCAACGGTAGCGCAGCACTCCAAAGAGGTGCGCTTGCCGGAGTGGGCATCAGAGCTCTTGCCGGACTTGGTCTTCTTCTTCCCCCCGGGAGCTTCAGTGGCAAGTGTCCTGCGTTCTGCTGCGGCTGCTGCTTCCCGGTAGATCTTGTCGGCACAGATAAGAGCATCCTTTTTGTCGCCAGGGACAGAGATGACACTTATCGGGCCTGGCATTTTCAGTACGTTGTACGCATAGTGAGAGGCTGCCATGAACTTGGCGAGTGCCGGTCGGCCAAGGATTCCATTGTAAGGTAATGGAAAGTCGGCAACGTCAAACGTGACCCTCTCGGTCCTGAAGTTCAGCTCGTTGCCAAATGTTACCGGCAACGTGATCTTTCCCTTCGGCTTGCTCCTTCCCGGGTTGATTCCTTGAAATGTACCGGTCTCTTCGAGCTCACTATCAGGGATCTGGAGTTTGTGAAGCACCGCGGAGGAGATCAGGTTCAAGCCGGCCCCGCCGTCAACTAGCATCTTAGTGACCTTGAGGTTGCGGATTGTTGGTGAAACCAGCATCGGCAAGCACCCGACCGCAGTTATGCGATCAGGATGGTCCTCAATGTCGAAGATGATAGGCATGCCGGACCATTTCAGAGGCTTGCGTGACTCGACGGGTGGTTCTGCTGCATTAACTTCCCGCACCCACTGCTTGAGCTGGCGGTGCAAGGCATGCAGAGAAGCACCACCGTCAACGCACAGGACCTCTGTGGCTTTCTGGAACTCCTGCTCATCAGTCTCCTCATCATCCATGTCTTCATCGTAGTCGTCATCTTCATCCTTGTCGCGGCCGCGAGGAGGTCTGTCTCCTTGCCGCTGCTTGGCCTTGCCGCGGCGTCCTCCTCGGCCGGGACGTTTCTTGCCGGATCCACCAGCTCCTTCCTGGGCCTTATCCTTGTCGCACCGCTCGTATTCAGCTTTCTGTTGCTCAACAAGCTGTTCAACTTTCTTACAGTTCTGGAGATCATGGCCCTTGGTGCGGTGAATCTTGCAATACTGCTTGTTGGTGCCGTCCTGCTTGTGGGCGACCGCCGCCTCCGCGGCAACCTCCTTGCCGGGGTCACCAGCTTTGGCTTCCTTGGCGCCGCCACCGTTACCGGACTGCTCAACAACTAGCACTTCTTTGCCTTTCCTCCTTCTGTTGTTCCGCCGCCGGTTTTTCCTTGTCGGGGCAGCATCTTCACTGTCAGATCCTCCCGCTCCTATATTTTCTCCGGGGAGTCTCCTCCCTTCCTCAGCACGTGCACACTTGTTGGCCAGTGCATATAACTCACTGACGTCCCTAATCTTGCACATCGCCATTTCCTCCCGCATCCTGCGGTTTCGCACGTTCTGATGGAACGCGCTGATCACCGCGGCAGGGTGGACGTCTGGGATGTTGTGCTGCACACTACTGAATCTCTGAATGTACTTGCGCAGGGGCTCTCCTTCCTTCTGGGCGAGCAGATGAAGAGCACTCTCCTGGCCATGAGGCTTGTGTCCGCCTGTGAAGGCGCCGACAAACTGATGGCACAGATCAGCCCAAGAGGATATGGAGTTGTCCGGCAAGTGCATGAGCCAGGATCTGACGTTGGGCTTGAGCACCAGCGGGAAGTAGTTGGCAAGGATCTTGTCATCTCGTCCCCCGGCAGCCTGTACTGCAATGGTGTAGATGCTGAGGAACTTCGACAGATGCGTCTTGCCGTCGTACTTCTCCGGTACGTCTGGCTTGAAGTTCTTTGTGCTGGGCCACTGGACTTGCCGCAGCTCACGAGTGAACGCAGGACAACCTACCCCGTACGGCAGATCGCCTGGTTCCCCTGGCGCATGCATGTCAACAGAGGGCCCAGCGCGCTTGTCGGATTGACGTCGCGCTTCTCTTCGGCGCTCGATGCGGGTTCGAGCGTCTTCTTGTTGTCGATCATGAAGAACTTGGCACTGATCGCGACGAGCTCGTGGATCCGACGATGTAGTGGAGTCGCTGTCGAGGTGGATCCGGCGAGTCGACGATCTTGGCCTTCGGGGCGGTGATTGCATGGTAGTTGCACCTCCGCCCGTTTCGTCGCCACTGGCTCGCGTCCGGCAACCCTGCCGCGTCGGCGACGCGCTCGGCCGCCGTGGAGTGTCGCCGTTGGCGTAGCCGATGAGACTCTGAATGGTGGCCCTCCATTCGTCGATCTTGTCCGACGTCGGAGGGTAATCTAGGAGAAGTTGAGCTCGTGCCAAAGCTTCTGCTGGAGTGTGGGTGGCAGTGGCGGACGGCGCGAGGAGCGGGACGTGCTCGAACTTCTAACTATGTTAGAAGGAGCAGTATCCCGTCCAGGCGACCGTGCCCCGCTCGTGCTAGCACGCTGGCGTGCATGCTGGTCTTGAGCGCCCCGAGATCCACCAGCTTGGTCTTGGCCTATCATGCGTATGGCACTGCTAGTGCCATGACGCTGTTGATCTTGCGCCTCCTGAGAGTGGCGTGGAACATGTACAGTTGCCGAGGTTTGTGCAGCCTTGTTCTTGGACCTGGCGGCATCATGAGCTTCCTCGTCGACGTCCATTCTTCCGCCAGCGTCCATTCCACCACCCGTTTGCTCCAACGGTGGCGGAAGTGACGTGGACGGAGCGGCTGCCGCCGAAGTCTTCTTCTTCGGTGGCATGTTGATGAAGGGAATGAAGATCTAGCTCGTGTGAATGTCGGATCAGGTTCACACAATCTCGACGCCCCTACCTGGCGCGCCAAAGATGTCGGGGGAAACTGATCCACGAACACCTATGGGGCCGGCGGACCGGGCCCCTTTCGGTTCGGTGGGGGGTGGAGATAGCTCGAAGAGCGGATCGAGGCGAAGCACACGAGCAGTTTACCCAGCTTCGGAGCTCTCCGAAGAGATAAAACTCCTACTGCTGCTTGTCTGGTTGTATTATCTTGTGTTCTTGCTCTCGAGAGAGAGCGTGGTGTTTTCTGGGCTACGAATGAATCGAAGCGAACTGTCCGAACCCCCTCTACGTTGCGCATGGGCCTCCTTTTGTACGCTAAAGGGGTCACCGACAGGTGGCAACGTAGAGGAGGGTATAAACGTAAAAAGTGAGGTGGTTGGTACAGTTGCTTGTACAGTGCACCCTACCTAACCCTGACGGCAGGGGACAAGGGCATTAAAGGCCCGTCTGAGTCGCCCAAACAGTGCAGAAAAAGACCGTTAGGGGCGCCACCGTTCGCCATGATGGCGATCTTGTCAGCTTCGCATGCCACTGCACACCGCTGGCTGCACAGCCTCCCGCCACGCGCGCCTAGAGAGGCCCTCAGAGCGACACGTTGGTGGATGCGCTGGAGCACGGGCACAGAGTGGCCGCCTGCTGCGGCAAGCGCCTTGCCGCTGTTGTTATCTTGTCGGGTCCGGAAGCTTGTCGCTCTCCGGGCCTCGAGGTACCTTGGTTGGTCTTCCCGGCAAACTCCTCTTGCCGGGGCCTTGTTGCCTTGCCGGAGCGCGTGGCGCGTCGCGGCAAGTTCCTTGGAGTGCCTTGGTTGGCCTTCCCGGCAAGCTCCTCTTGCCCGGGCCTTGTCTCCTGAGCTTAAATACTTTGTTCTTGAATGGCTCCAAGGGAACCATGGAGGATCTTGGCGTTCGCCCGGTAAGCCTTGCCGCGGGGTGCTGCAACTGCCCGTGCACAAGTTCGGGGTACTAGGGTACCCCTATTCTAGTACACCAACACCCAGATTCCGCGAAATGGCTTGAGGCCATGAAATCTGAGACAGGATCCATGTATGAGAACAAAGTGTGGACTTTGGTGGAGTTGCCCAATGATCGGCAAGCCATATTGTATACATGGATCTTCAAGAGGAAGGCAGACGTTGATAGTAATGTTACTATCTACAAAGCTCGACTTGTCACAAAAAGGTTTTCGACAAAGTTCAAAATGTTGACTACAATGAGATTTTCTCAACTATAGCGATGCTTAAGTCTGTTCGAATCATGTTAGCAATTGCCACATTTTATGAAATCTGGCAAATGGATGTCAAAACTGCATTCCTTAATGGATTTATTAAAGAAGAGTTGCATATGATGCAACCAGAAGATTTTGTCAATCCTAAAGGTGCTAACAAATTGTGCAAGCTCCAGCGATCCATCTATGGACTGGTGCAAGCATCTCGGAGTTGGAATATACGCTTTGATGAGTTGATCAAAGCATATGGTTTTATACAGACTTTTGAAGAAGCCTGTATTTACAAGAAAGTGAGTGGGAGCTCTGTAGCATTTCTAATATTATATGTGGATGACATATTGTTAATTGGAAATGATATGGAAATTCTGGATAGCATGAAAAGATACTTGAATAAGAGTTTTTCAAAGCAAGACCTCGGTGAAGCTGCTTACACATTGAGCATCAAGATCTATATAGATAGATCAAGACGCTTGATAAGATTTTTCAATGAGTACATACCTTGATAAATTTTTGAAATAGTTCAAAATGGAACAGTCAAAGAAGGAGTTCTTGCCTGTGTTACAAGGTGTGAAATTGAGTAAGACTCAAGACCCGACCATTGCAGAAAATAGAGAGAGAATGAAAAGTCATTCCCTATGCCTCAGTCATAGGTTCTATAAAGTATGCTATGCTATGTACCAGACCTATTGTATATCTTGCTCTGAATTTGGCAAGGGAGTACAATAGTGACCTAGAGTAGATCACTGGACATTGGTCAAGAATATTCTTAGTGAGGACTAAGGAAATATTTCTCGATTATGGAGGTGATAAAAGAGCCCATCGTAAAGAGTTACATCGATGCAAGCTTTTACACCAATCCAGATGACTCTAAGTCTCAATCTGGATACATATTGAAAGTGGGAGCAATTAGCTAGAGTAGCTCCGTGCAGAGCATTGTGGACATAGAATATTTGCAAAATACACATGGCTCTGAATGTGACAGACCCGTTGACTAAGCTTCTCTCACGAGCAAAACATGATCACACCTTAGTACTCCTTTGGGTGTTAATCACATAGCGATGTGAACTAGATTATTGACTCTAGTAAACCCTTTGGGTGTTGATCACATGATGATGTGAACTAGATTATTGACTCTAGTGCAAGTGGGAGACTGAAGGAAATATGCCCTAGAGGCAATAATAAAGTTATTATTTATTTCCTCATATCATGATAAATGTTTATTATTCATGCTAGAATTGTATTAACCGGAAACATGATACATGTGTGAATACATAGACAAACATATAGTCACTAGTATGCCTCTACTTGACTAGCTCATTAATCAAAGATGGTTATGTTTCCTAACCATAGACATGTGTTGTCATTTGATTAGTGGGATCACATCATTAGGAGAATGATGTGATTGACATGACCCCTTCCGTTAGCCTAGCACTTGATCGTTTAGTATACTGCTATTGCTTTCTTCATGACTTATACATGTTCCTGTAACTATGAGAATTATGCAACTCCCGTTTACCGGAGGAACACTTTGGGTACTACCAAACGTCACAACGTAACTGGGTGATTATAAAGGAGTACTACAGGTGTCTCCGAAGGTACATGTTGAGTTGGCGTATTTCGAGATTAGGTTTTTTCACTCCGATCGTCGGAGAGGTATCTCTGGACCCTCTCGGTAATGCACATCATTATAAGCCTTGCAAGCAATGTGACCAATGAGTTGGTTACGAGATGATGCATTACAGAACAAGTAAAGAGACTTGCCGGTAACGAGATTGAAATAGGTATTGGATACCGACGATCGAATCTCGGGCAAGTAACATACCGATGACAAAGGGAACAACGTATGTTGTTATGCGGTTTGACCGATAAAGATCTTCGTAGAATATGTAGGAACCAATATGGGCATCCAGGTCCCGCTATTGGTTATTGACCGAGAATGGTTCTAGGTCATGTCTACATAGTTCTTGAACCCATAGGGTCCGCACGCTTAACGTTATGATGACAGTTTTATTATGAGTTTATAAGTTTTGATGTACCGAAGTTTGTTCGGAGTCCCTGATGTGATCACGGACATGACGAGGAGTCTCGAAATGGTCGAGACATAAAGATTGATATATTGGAAGCCTATATTTGGACATCGGAATCGTTCCGGGTGAAATCGGCATTTTACCGGAGCACCGGGAGGTTACCGGAACCCCCCGGGGGGTTATTGGGCCTACATGGGAATAGGACAAGGGAAGGGGGGCGGCGCCCCCCCTTTCCTTCCTCTCTTCCTCCTCCTTCCCCCCTTCTCCTACTCCTACTTGGAAAGAAGGAAGTCCTACTCCCGGTGGGAGTAGGACTCCCCCCTTGGCGCGCCCTCCTTGGCCGGCCGCCTCCTCCCCCCTGGCTCCTTTATATACGGGGGCGGGGGGCACCCCCTAGACACACAAGTTGATCTATGGATCGTTCCTTAGCCGTGTGCGGTGCCCCCTTCCACCATATTCCACCTCGGTCATATCGTCGCGAAGCTTAGGCGAAGCCCTGCGCCGGTAGAACATCAACATCGTCACCACGCCGTCGTGCTGACGGAACTCATCTTCGGAGCTTTGTTGGATCGGAGGCCGGAGATCGTCATCGAGCTGAACGTGTGCTGAACTCGGAGGCCCTGTACGTTCGGAGCTTGGATCGGTCGGATCGTGAAGACGAACGACTACATCAACCGCGTTGTCATAACGCTTCTGCTTACGGTCTACAAGGGTACGTAGGAATTTTTTTGAAATTACTGTGTTCCCCAACACTCCCAGCAACTAATTGACTCTGCTGGCAGGATGTTAAGCCAATGCCGAGCTGGTCCTTTGAGCTTGAGCGAGAGGTATTTGATGGCGTGTAGATCATCACCACGGGCCATGTGGATATGAAGGAGGTAATCCTCGATCCATACCGCGGGATCTGTTGTGCCATCGTATGATTCGATGTTTACGGGTTTAAAACCCTCTGGGATTTGATGATCCATTACTTCGTCTGTGAAGCATAGTGGGTGTGCGGCGCCCTGTACTGGGCTATATCGCGACGTAGCTCGGATGAGCTTTGTCTGTTGTATTCGGCCTGGCCGTATTTATCATATCCGGCGTGCCGGTTATCGTCACGTGACGTAGTGCGCCCACGCGATCCGTAGATCGATTGCCTTGCCTTATCCTCCGATATGTCTCGCAGGTCAGTTGCGTTCCCCCGTGCTCTGGTATTCTTGGAGCTGCGTCGGGGTGCGGCTTGGGTTGAGGGCCGGAAGGCCTCTTTGTCGCGGCCACGGGGTGGCCGATCGGGCGCATCGTACGCTGGTGATGTAGGTTTAGTTGCTTCCTCCTCTAGTTGGGGTAGCAGCCTGCACTTTGGGTAACTCTTGGAGGGGCGTTCGAGTTTATACTCTTCGGCCGCCAGGACTTCAGTCCATCTGTCGGCTAACAAATCTTGGTCAGCTCTAAGCTGCTGTTGTTTTTTCTTGAGGCTGCTTGCCGTGGCCATAAGCCTGCGTTTGAAACGCTCTTGTTCGACGGGATCCTCTGGCACGATGAATTCGTCGTCGTCGAGGCTTGCCTCATCTTCGGAGGGAGGCATATAATTGTCGTCCTCGACCTTCCTGTCTGCCGCTCTCTCATGAGGGTTGGCTCCTTCGTCCTCCTGCGCTGAATCCTGCTGGAGGGGGTTGTCTCCGGCACTGTCCGGAGTGTTGACGTCTCCGGTGCCGGACTCGCCGTTTTTGCTTTGGCGGGACTTAGAGCGGCGCCGCTGACGATGGCGCTTGGGTTGCTTCTTGGAGGGGTCGTCCTCCGTTTTTTCATCGCCATCCCCTGCTTTGGGGGTGTCCACCATGTATATGTCATATGACGAGGTGGCTTTCCAGTGCCCTATAGGTGCTGGTTCTTGGTCGTCTCCTTCATCGGCGTCCATACCGTCGATGTCTTCGGAGTCGAAGTCGAGCATGTCGGTTAGATCGTCGACAGTGGCTACAAAGTGGGTGGTGGGTGGGTTTCGAATTTCTTCATCGTCCGCATCCCAACCCTGCTGACCATAGTCCGGCCAGGGCTCTCCTGACAAAGAGAGAGACTTTAGTGAATTCAGGATATCACCAAAGGGCGAGTGCTGAAAGACGTCCGCGGCGGTGAACTCTATGATCGGGGCCCAATTGGGTTCGATCGGAAGGGATGCGGAAGATTCGGAGACCGGAACGGAGTCCGGCACTTTGGAGTCATGGGCCTTGCAAAGGACTAGGCTGGTACCCGGCTCTATCGCCGTAGAGATTGCGGCGCCTGGGACGGCGTCCAACCGCCCGTCTCCGACTGGCGCAGTCGGCTCCAAACTAATGGTCAGAGCGGACACCTGAGCGGCGCTCTGGGCGCTGTGCGGCAGCAGAGCTAGATCATGCCGATTGTGACAGTGCGGCGCGCTCGGCCGTGGCTCGAATCCATCGAAGATCAAGTCCCCGCGGATGTCGGCCGTGTAGTTCAAGCTTCCAAACCTGACTTGATGGCCAGGGGCGTAGCTTTCGATCTGCTCCAGATGGCCAAGAGAATTGGCCCGTAGTGCGAAGCCGCCGAATACGAAGATCTGTCCGGGGAGACAAGTCTCACCCTGGACCGTGTCGTGGTTGACGATCGAAGAGGCCATCGGGCCTAAAGGTGATGACACAGAGGAACTCTCAATGAAAGCACCAATGTCGGTGTCAAAACCGGCGGATCTGGGATAGGGGGTCCCGAACTGTGCGTCTAGGCGGATGGTAACAGGAGACAAGGGACACGATGTTTTTACCCAGGTTCCGGCCCTCTCGGTGGAGGTAAAACCCTACTCCTGCTTGATTAATATTGATGATATGGGTAGTACAAGAGTTGATCTACCATGAGATCAGAGAGGCTAAACCCTAGAAGCTAGCCTATGGTATGATTGTTGTTCGTCCTACGGACTAAAACTCTCCGGTTTATATAGACACCGAAGAGGGCTAGAGTTACACAGAGTCGGTTACAATGTGAGGAGATCTTCATATCGTATCGCCAGGCTTGCCTTTCACGCCAAGGAAGGTCCCATCCGGACACAGGACGAAGTCTTCAATCTTGTATCTTCATAGTCCGGGAGTCCGGCCAAAGGTCACAGTCCGGCCATCCGGACACCCCCTAATCCAGGACTCCCTCAAAGAGGTTGAGGAAGACTCCATCCAGCAGCAGCACAACGGCGTGGTGGTGATGGAGGAGCGTGGCAATCCTGCAGGGCTTCGCCAAGCACCACGGGAGAGGAGGAGAAAGAGAGGTAGGGCTGCGCCAGGGAGAGGTGGAAACTCTTGTGTATGTCAGCCCCAAAACCTCAAGTATATATACGGGAGAGGGAGGGGGCTACGCCCCCCTTAGGGTTCCCACCCCAAGGGGTGCGGCTGCCCCAAAAACCCATCTAGGGTGGTGGCCAAGGGGGGGAAAGGGGAAACTTGCCTCCCAAGTGAGGTGGAGGCACCCCCTCCCCAAACCCTAGGCGCCTTGGGCCCTGGTGGGGGGGCGCACCAGCCCACCTGGGGCTGGTCCCCTCCCACACTTGGCCCATGCTGCCCTCTGGGGCCGGTGGCCCCACTTGGTGGACCCCCGGGACCCTCCCGGTGGTCCCGATACATTACCGATAAAACCCGAAACTTTTTCGGTGACCAAAACAGGACTTCCCATATGTAAATCTTTACCTCCAGACCATTTCGGAACTCCTCGTGACGTCGGGGATCTCATCCAGGACTTCGAACAACATTCGGTAACCACGTATATCTATTCCCTATAACCCTAGCATCATCGAACCTTAAGTGTGTAGACCCTACGGGTTTGGGAACCATGTAGACATGACCGAGACGTTCTCCGGTCAATAATCAACAGTGGGATCTGGATACCCATGTTGGCTCCCACATGTTCCACGATGATCTCATCGGATGAACCACAATGTCAAGGACTCAATCGATCCCGTATTCAATTCCCTTTGTCTAGCAGTATTGTACTTGCCCGAGCTTCGCTCATCGGTATCCCGATACCTTGTTCAATCTCGTTACCGGCAAGTCTCTTTACTCGTTCCGTAACACATCATCCCGTGATCAGCCCCTTGGTCACATTGTGCACATTATGATGATGTCCTACCGAGTGGGCCCAGAGATACCTCTCCGTCACACGGAGTGACAAATCCCAGTCTCGATTCGTGCCAACCCAACAGACACTTTCGGAGATACCCGTAGTGTACCTTTATAGCCACCCAGTTACGTTGTGACGTTCTGTACACCCAAAGCATTCCTACAATATCCGGGAGTTGCACAATCTCATGGTCTAAGGAAAAGATACCTGACATTAGAAAAGCTTTAGCATATGAACTACATGATCTTTGCGCGGCTTAGGATTGGGTCTTGTCCATCACATCATTCTCCTAATTATGTGATCCCAATATCAACGACATCCAATGTCCATGGTCAGGAAACCGTAACCATCTATTGATCAACGAGCTAGTCAACTAGAGGCTTACTAGGGACATGGTGTTGTCGATGTACCCACACATGTATCTGAGTTTCCTATCAATACAATTACAGCATGGATAATAAACGACTATCATGAACAAGGAAATATAATAATAACTTATTTATTATTGCCTCTAGGGGATATTTCCAATAGTCTCCCACTTGCACTAGAGTCAATAATCTAGTTCACATCGCCATGTGATTAACACTCATGTCACATCACCATGTGACCGACATCCAAAGAGTTTACTAGTGTCATTAAACTAGTTCACATCATCATGTGATTAAGACTCAATGAGTTTTGGGGTTTGATCATGTTTTGCTTGTGTGAGAGGTTGTAGTCAATGGGTCTGCAACATTCAAATCCGTATGTACTTCGCAAATCTCTAGGTCATATTGTAAATGTTGCTTCCACGCTCCACTTGGAGCTATTCCAAATGGTTGTTCCACTATACGTATCCGGCTTCTCTAATCAGAGCTATCCGGATAGGTGTTAAGCTTGCATCGATGCAACTCTTTTACATCGAACTCTTTATCACCTCCATAACCGAGAAACATATCCTTATTCCTCTAAGGATAATTTTGACCGCTATCTGGTGATCCACTCCTTGATCACCTTTGTACCCTCTTGCCAGACATGTGGCAAGGCACACATCAGGTGCGGTACTCAGCATAGCATACTGTAGAGCCTACGTCTAAAGCATAGGGGACGACCTTCGTCCTTTCTCTCTCTTCTATCGTGGTCGAGCTTTAAGTCTTAACTTCATACCTTACAACTCAGGCAAGAACTCCTTCTTTGACTGATCCATCTTGAACACCTTCAAGATCATGTCAAGGTATATGCTCATTTGAAAGTACCATTAAGCGTTTTTTGATCTATCCTCATAGATCTTGATGCTCAATGTTCAAGTAGCTTAATCTAGGTTTTCTATTCAAAAACACCTTTCAAATAACCCTATATGCTTTCCAGAAATTCTACATCATTTCTGATCAACAATATGTCAACAACATATACTCATCAGAAATTCTATAGTGCTCCCACTCACTTCTTTGGAAATACAAGTTTCTCATAAACTTTGTATAAAGCCAAAATCTTTGATCATATTATCAAAGTGCATATTCCAACTCCGAGATGCTTACTCCAGTCCATGGAAGGATCGCTGGAGCAAGCATACCTTTTAGCATCCTTAGGATCGACAAAACCTTTCTGATTGTATCACATACAACCTTTCCTTACGAAGACGGGTAAGGAAACTCGTTTTGACATCCATCTGCCAGATTTCATAAATGCAGCTAATGCTAACATGATTCCGATGGACTTAAGCATCGCTACGGATGAGAAAATCTCATCGTAGTCAACTCTTTGAACTTGTGAAAAACTCTTCGCCACAAGTCGAGCTTCATAGACGATGACATTACCGTCCACGTCTGTCTTCTTCTTAAAGATCCATTTATCTCAATGGCTTGCCGATCATCGGGCAAGTCCACCAAAGTCCATGCTTTGTTCTGATACATGGATCCTATCTCGGATTTCATGGCTTCTAACCATTTGACGAAATTTGGGCCCACCATCGCTTCTCCATAGCTCGTAGGTTCGTTGTTGTCTAGCAACATGACCTTCAAGACAGGATTACTGTACCATTCTGAAGTAGTACGCATCCTTGTCACCCTACGAGGTATGGTAGTGACTTGATCCAAAACTTCATGATCACTACCATAAGCTTCTACTTCAATTGGTGTAGGCGCCACAGGAACAACTTGATGTGCCCTGCTACACACTTGTTGAAGTGACGGTTCAATAACCTCATCAAGTCTCCACCATCCTCCCAATCAATTCTCAAGACAAACCTTTCCTCGAGAAAGGACCCGATTCAAGAAACAATCCCTATTGCTTTCGGATCTGAATTAGGAGGTATACCCAACTGTTTTGGGTGTCCTATGAAGATGCATTTTATCCGCTTTGGGTTTGAGCTCATCAACCTGAAACTTTTTCACATAAGCGTCGCAGCCCCAAACTTTTAAGAAACGACAACTTAGGTTTCTCCAAACCATAGTTCAAACGGTGTCGTCTCAACGGAATTACGTGGTGCCCTATTTTAAAGTGAATGTGGTTGTCTCTAATGCCTAACCCATGAACGATAGTGGTAGTTCGATAAGAGACATCATGGTACGCACCATATCCAATAGGGTGCAACTATGATGTTCGGACACACCATCACACTATGGTTTTCCAGGCGGTATTAATTGTGAAACAATTTCCACAATGTCTTAATTGCGTGCCAAAGCTCGTAACTCAGATACTCATCTCTATGATCATATCATAGACATTTTATCCTCTTGTCACGATGATCTTCAACTTCACTCTGAAATTACTTGAACCATTCAATAATTTAGACTTGTGTTTCATCAAGTAAATATACTCAGTATCTACTCAAATCATCCATGAAGTAAGAACATAACGACATCCGCTGCGTGCCTCAACACTCATTGGACTGCACATATCAAAATGTATTACTTCCAACAAGTTGCTTTCTTGTTCCATTTTACTGAAAACGAGGCTTTTAGTCATCTTGCCCATGTGGTATGATTTGCATGTCTCAAGTGATTCAAAATCAAGTGAGTCCAAACGGTCCATTTGCATGGAGTTTCTTCATGCATATACACCAATAGACATGGTTCGCATGTCTCAAACTTTTCAAAAACGAGTGAGTCCAAAGATCCATCAAGATGGAGCTTCTACATGCGTTTTATACCAATATGACTTACATGGCAGTGCCACAAGTAGGTGGTACTATCATTACTATCTTATATCTTTTGGCATGAACATGTGTATCACTACGATCGAGATTTAATAAACCACTCATTTTAGGTGCAAGACCATTGAAGGTATTATTCAAATAAACAGAGTAACCATTATTCTCCTTAAATGAATAACCGTATTGCGATAGACATAATCCAATCATGTATATGCTCAACGCAAACACCAAATAACAATTATTTAGGTTTAACACCAATCTCGATGGTAGAGGGAGCGTGCGATGCTTGATCACATCATGCTTGGAAAAACTTCCAACACATATCGCCAGCTCACCTTTAGCTAGTCTCCGTTTACTCCGTAGCTTTTATTTCGAGTTACTAACACTTAGCAACCGAACAGGTATCTAATACCCTGGTGCTACTATGAGTACTAGTAAAGTACACATTAACTTAATATATATCCATTATACTTCTATCGACCTTGCCAGCCTTCTCATCTACCAAGTATCTAGGGTAATTCTGCTCCAGTGGCTGTTCCCCTTATTACACAAGTACTTAGTCTCGGGTTTGGGTTCAACCTTGGGTTTCTTCATTAGAGCAGCAGCTGATTTGCTGTTTCATGAAGTATCCCTTCTTGCCCTTGCCCTTCTTGAAACTAGTGGTTTCACCAACCATCAACAATTGATGCTCCTTCTTGATTCCTACTTTCGCGGTGTCAAACATTGTGAATATATCAAGGATCATCATATCTATCCCTGATTTGTTATACTTCATCACGAAGCTCTAGCAGCTTGGTGGCAATGACTTTGGAGAAACATCACTACCTCTTCTGGAAGATCAACTCCCACACGATTAAAGTGATTGTTGTACTCAGACAATCTGAGCACAAGCTCAACGATTGAGCTTTTCTCCCTTAGTTTGCAGGCTAAGAAAATCGTCGGAGGTCTCATACCTCTTGACGTGGGCACGAGCCTGAAATCCCAATTTCAGCCCTCGAAACATCTCATATGTTCCACCACGTTTCGAAAACGTCTTTGGTGCCTCTACTCTAAACCATTTAACTGAACTATCACGTAGTTATCAAAACGTGTATGTCAAATGTTCGTAACATCCACAGACGACGTTCGAGGTTCAGCACACCGAGCGGTGCATTAAGGACATAAGCCTTCTACGAAGCAATGAGGACAATCCTCAGTTTACGGACCCAGTCCGCATAATTCCTACTATCAACCTTCAACTAAAATTTCTCTAGGAACATATCTAAAACAGTAGAACTAAAGCGCGAGCTACGACATAATTTGCAAGAATCTTTTGACTATGTTCAGGCTAAATAAGTTCATCTAATGAACTCCCACTCAGATAGACATCCCTCTAGTCATCTAAGTGATTACATGATCCGAGTCAACTAGGCCGTGTCCGATCATCACGTGAGACGGACTAGTCATCATCGGTGAACATCTTCATGTTGATCATATCTACCATACGACTCATGCTCGACCTTTTGGTCTCTTGTGTTCCGAGGCCATGTATGTACATGCTAGGCTCGTCAAGTCAACCTAAATGTTTCGTGTGTGTAAATATGGCTTACACCCATTGTATGTAAACGTTAGAATCTATCACACCCGATCATCACGTGGTGCTTCAAAACGACGAACTTTCGCAACGGTGCACAGTTAGGGGGAACACTTTCTTGAAATTTTAATGAGGGGTCATCTTATTTACTACCGTCGTTCTAAGCAAATAAGATGCATAAACATGATAAACATCACATGCAATCAAAAAGTGACATGATATGGCCAATATCATTTTGCTCCTTTTGATCTCCATCTTCGGGGCTCCATGATCATCATCGTCACCGGCATGACACCATGATCTCCATCATCATGATCTCCATCATCATGTCTCCATGAAGTTGTCTCGCCAACTCATTACTTCTACTACTATGGCTACCGGTTAGCAATAAAGTAAAGTAATTATTCGGCGTTGTTCAATGACACGCAGGTCATACAATAAATAAATACAACTCCTATGGCTCCTGCTGGTTGTCATACTCATCGACATGCAAGTCGTGATTCCTATTACAAGAACATGATCAATCTCATACAACACATATCATTCATCACATTCTTCTTGACCATATCACATCACATAGCATACCCTGCAAAAACAAGTTAGACGTCCTCTAATTGTTGTTTGCATGTTTTACGTGGCTGCTATAGGTTTCTAGCAAGAACGTTTCTTACCTACGCAAAAGCCACAGCTTGATATGCCAATTGCTATTTACCCTTCATAAGGACCCTTTTCATCAAATCCGATCCGAGTAAAGTGGGAGAGACTGGCACCCGCTAGCCACGTTATGCAACAAGTGCATGTCAGTCGGTGGAACCTGTCTCACGTAAGTGTACGTGTAAGGTCGGTCCGGGCCGCTTCATCCCACAATGCCGCCGAATCAAGATTAGACTAGTAACGGTAAGCATATTGAACAAAATCAACGCCCACAACTACTTTGTGTTCTACTCATGCATAGAATCTACGCAATAGACCTAGCTCATGATGCCACTGTCGGGGAACGTAGCAGAAATTCAAAATTTTCCTACGAGTCACCAAGATCTATCTATGGAGAGATTAGCAACGAGGAGAAGGAGAGTGCATCTACATACCCTTTTAGATCGCTAAGCGGAAGCGTTCAAGAGAACGGGGTTGAAGGAGTCGTACTCATCGTGATCCAAATCACCGGAGATCCTAGTGTCGAACGGACGGCACCTCCGCGTTCAACACACGTACAGCCCGGTGACGTCTCCCATGCCTTGATCCAGCAAGGAGAGAGGGAGAGGTTGAGGAAGACTCCATCCAGCAGCAGCACAACGGCGTGGTGGTGATGGAGGAGCGTGGCAATCCTGCAGGGCTTCGCCAAGCACCACGGGAGAGGAGGAGAAAGAGAGGTAGGGTTGCGCCAGGGAGAAGTGGAAACTCTTGTGTATGGTAGCCCCAAAACCTCAAGTATATATAGGGGAGAGGGAGGGGGCTGCGCCCCCCTTAGGGTTCCCACCCCAAGGGGTGCGGGTTCCCCAAAAACCCATCTAGGGTGGTGGCCAAGGGGGGGAGAGGGGAAACTTGCCCCCCAAGTAAGGTGGAGGCGCCCCCTCCCCAAACCCTAGGCGCCTTGGGCCCTGGTGGGGGGCGCACCAGCCCACCTGGGGCTGGTCCCCTCCCACACTTGGCCCATGCTGCCCTCTGGGGCCGGTGGCCCCACTTGGTGGACCCCTGGGACCCTCCCAGTGGTCCCGGTACATTACCAATAAGACCCGAAACTTTTCCGGTGACCAAAACAGGACTTCCCATATATAAATCATTACCTCCGAACCATTCCGGAACTCCTCGTGACGTCCGGGATCTCATCCGGGACTCCGAACAACATTCGGTAACCACGTATATCTATTCCCTATAACCCTAGCGTCATCGAACCTTAAGTGTGTAGACCCTACGGGTTCGGGAACCATGCAGACATGACCGAGACATTCTCCAGTCAATAACCAACAGCAGGATATGGATACCCATGTTGGCTCCCACATGTTCCACGATGATCTCATCGGATGAACCACGATGTCAAGGACTCAATCGATCCCGTATTCAATTCCCTTTGTCTAGCGGTATTGTACTTGCCCGAGATTCAATCGTCGGTATCTCGATACCTTATTCAATCTCGTTACCGGCAAGTCTCTTTACTCGTTCCGTAACACATCATCCCGTGATCAACCCCTTGGTCACATTGTCCACATTATGATGATGTCCTACCGAGTGGGCCCAGAGATACCTCTCCGTCACACGGAGTGACAAATCCCAGTCTCGATTCGTGCCAACCCAACAGACACTTTCGGAGATACCCGCAGTGTACCTTTATAGCCACCCAGTTACGTTGTGACGTTTGGTACACCCAAAGCATTCCTACGGTATCCGAGAGTTGCACAATCTCATGGTCTAAGGAAAAGATACTTGACATTAGAAAAGCTTTAGCATAAGAACTACATGATCTTTGTGCTAGGCTTAGGATTGGGTCTTGTCCATCACATGATTCTCCTAATGATGTGATCCCGATATCAACGACATCCAATGTCCATGGTCAGGAAACCGTAACCATCTATTGATCAATGAGCTAGGCAACTAGAGGCTTACTAGGGACATGGTGTCGTCTATGTACCCACACATGTATCTGAGTTTCCTATCAATAGAATTATAGCATGGATAATAAACGATTATCATGAACTAGTTTATTATTGCATGTAGGGCATATTTCCAACAAATGCCACATGTCCCTCTCTTCCCTCCCCTCCCCTTATCTACTGTAGGTTAGAACAGTGTCACATTTATTTTAGGTCATAGAAATGTTGTTTGTGCCTTGCACAAACAAAACAATTTACCTAATCTTACTTATCTGACAAGCTTCATATAAAGATAAAATGCATTCCGAACAAAATCTTTTGAACCAAATAGTACATCTTAAGTTAAAACAATTAAACATTGTCAAAATAAAAGTAGGATTAAGATGGTATGTAGAATCCATGTGTCACAAAAAGAAATAATGGTTTGAGGTGGAGCAATTGGGTATACATGTGCCTTGTGCTATGTCACAGTGGGATAAATGTGTCTTGTTGTTGTCCTTCAAATATTGCATGGATTCAAAATGAGTGTGAACATTTTGGCGAAATGTTGATTCATTTTCGTTTCATCAAATTTATGGCACTCTATATGTCAATGTTTAGCGAAGGTCATGCCGATTTTTTATCATCTTATAGTTCCTTATTTTTGTTAGTCAATTTGACCACAACAAATGGAGTGCCCTTACTATTTCGAAACTAGGGGTTTGTGCACCAATTATATTTGATTGGAGGCTAATTGCTTCTAGTTCCCACTTTTTGAGGACTTCAAATCGATGATGGTATATTTTTTTTTATAAAAATGACTCCACATAATAATTTTGTAAGCATGTATTCGGGATTTTGCTAAACAAGTGTAAATTTTGGTCTTCCTTTATTTTTTCTTCTATGCATCCCCTATTTTGTAAGACCTGGCCTCCTAAGGAAGCTTAAGGTCTCCATGGATCAGGAGACTAGCACCTTTTCCTACCTCGAGACCACAGAGGGTTTCTCTTTCAAGACTATGATCCATAACGAAAAATATCTAACCTATTTTGATTGTTCTAATTAAATGACATTTTCCGAGGCTTACAAATTTGTGGAGGGGATGGATATCCACTTTGTTTTAGCAAACATTATGATTTTGATCCTGGCATCTTGGTGGATTTGTACAACATTACAATCCTTCTAAGTGTTGCTTTCTCAAACATGCTTGAGAATTAAACCTTTATATTAGTCAAATAAGTTTCTATTTATAACCAGTTAATCTTCCTCTTACATATTTGAGGATAACTTCCTTGCTAGCGGAATGAATAACTCGGAATATAGTAGACAACACTTATTATATTGGTGGCACCATGCTTACTTGGGAGGAGAAGAGGTACGCCGTCTGCTTTGTTGATGGTATTGTGTGGCTTACGAGCATTTACAATGTTGGACAAAATGATGCACCATACATGCCACTAGTGAAATCCTTGAACAAGACCAACATTCATAACTAATATCTCGTAAGAACTGTATTCAACTTCAGCTTTTCCATATACTCTTCGTAAATTAGATATAGTGTTTACTATGTTACTATTGTGGTCTTGCAATAGAAGCTCCCAAGATGTGTTCCGCCTGAGGTCATGGATAGCAATGGTGAGATGACACTTATCTACCATGACAAGACCAATTTCAGAGACAACTACTGGACTGCAACCCTACCAGATGAATGTGTCTTAGTTGGTGGGTGGACACGAATACTGTAGGAGTGAAACCTGGAAACTGAAGCTAGGTGGACCTCTGTGCTCCACCATGGGCATGAAGGGGTTTTCCTATTCTTCACATCCATTATGAAAGGAGAGGACTAGCTAGTAGTTGTCAATAACCTTTCGAGTCATAGTGCCATTTGACTAGCGACCGTGTTTTTAGGCTAAACCTGGCATGTACTGTCTAGCAATGATGAACATCTTCAATGGTGAAATTATGTGATGTTTATTCATGATACTAGTGGACAAGGTAGCAAAATGCATGCATGTAACAATGGATATCAATGTAGCATACTGCAATTTCTTATGTGTATCAATGTATTATGTGCAAAATGTTGCCATGCCAGTAAAACAATGTCGCAGTAGTGCTATTCCATAATTTACCTGGGCGAAGCTTTTAGCTGTGGGTGTTTAAATTAATCTGCCACCGATACAAACATTACCAATGTTGGGCGGCACATTTCAAAAAAAAATGGTGGGCGGCACGTCCGCCATTGATGACGTGTTAGCAGAGGCGGAAGATCAATGGCAATGCGCCCCTCACCGCCACCCAAGCAACTGATAACCTTTTTGTGTCATCACCGCTAGCTTATTTTGCAGTATTGTTTGAGTTTTCCTAGACCCGGGCTAAAAATTGTGATTGTGCACATGCATGTATGCTCGACCAAAACTATATATTGTACTCTCTCCGTTTCACAATGTAGTGCTTCCTCTATTCCCGTGCTTCAACTTTGACCATAAATTTAACCAAGGAGACCGACTGCAGCTGGAGCAAAAGTTATACCTGTGAATTCGTATTCAAAAAAAAAGTTTTCAATTATATAAATTTTTCTCCCGTCGCAGTCGGTCTTGTTGGTTAAATTTATGATCAAAGTTGGACCTCGGAAAGCGCGGGCGCACTATATTTTGGAACGGAGGGAGTAGTACAGTACAGTATTTTTTAACGACATTGAGCAAAGTACGTTCTCCCGCAATTACCGACGTCCGTCAAGGTAGTTGATGTGCTGATTTTTTTCTGAAATTCTGTGACTCCATTCTTCGGTGAACGATGTGCGAGTATATGTGAAGTGCATTCCCCTGTCCGTATTGAGGAAAAAACACGCACATTAAAACCAAAATGTTTCTAAAAGACCGTGACAAATACTACACGGAGTGTGAGAAATCCTACTTTTTCCCTTTTGCAGGTGGCCGACATGAGATGCACCGTGCGGCCATGTGCCCATGTCGATCTCTATACATGCAGCGATGGTGATGGCCCAACCGCACATGGCCGCCAGCATTTATCCGTCCGGCCGACATCACGTCTCCATCGGCCGACCTCCATCCACCCACGCGTCATGCAACGATTCGTCCAACTCAGCACCGCTCCGCCTACATAAACCCCACTCGAGCTCAGCACCCGGGGATAAGAAGGGAAGCAAGAAGAGGAAGACCAAGAAGAAGCAGCAGCTAACCAAATCCAGATACTTCACCAAGATGGAGCACGCCAAGGAGAAGATGAAGGACGGCGCGAGCGCGGCCAAGGCGAAGTCGACCATCACCAAGGCCAAGGTGGCGGAGAAGGCCGAGGCGGCGACGGCGAGGTCGCACGACGAGCGGGAGCTGGCGCACGAGCGCGGCGCCGCCAAGGTCGCCGCCGCCGAGGCGCAGCTGCACCAGGACAAGGCCGCGCACCGCGAGGACGCCATGTCGCACCACATCCACAAGCACGGCGGCCACAAGCACGGCCACTGATATGATGCGCAGGTTGGCAGGCGCCGCCGGTGAACCCTGAATCCCTGATAGAGACGGCTTGTAAGGGCGTGATCTGGCGTGATGTGATTTTCCCTGTTCTTTTCACTGCCGTGCGTGCAACGTGCGCGTGACGTTCGTGTTTGTGTTGTGTCGATTTCGCACGTACGTACGTCGGGCTTAATTATCTCGGAGATTATAAAACAAGAGCTAGCTGCTTGCTCGGATGCATGTGTGTTCCTTTCTCTGTTTATGTGTGTGTCCTAACCCCCTCAATTCAGAGGGACACAATATTCTGAAAATCCGAAATAAGGGACTTTTGTTTTCGATCTGTATAAGAGCGTCTAAAATCGGAGGCCCCATATCCAGCCTTCCCAGTCACTCAGAACAATGATACCCAACCGAATCAGACAGACTCAGTCCAAACGATTCAGGCTGACCGGCACCCTCATACTCAGCCCATGTATGGAGTGGACATGGGGCGGATCGGACGTGCCCAGCCGCCGCCTCCACGTCGGATTGGCCCACCCCGGTCCACGTCGTCTCCAAAATGATCCACCGATACGACAAACCCTCACTCTCTTGACATCTCTACTGCACTGCCGATCTACTCGCTCTCTCCCCTCCCCTTCACCATGGTCGGCAACGGATTGGAGCGTGACGTTCGCCTCGAGCCGCTCAGGTGGTGGATCCTGCAGATCTGTGTCGGAGCCGCTTCTGCGGGTCAGCGATGGCGACCACTCGTACACCTCCGCGAGACGGATGGTCGTCCAAAAATGAGGCGGCGCTCCACATCGGGCTCGAGGAATCGAAGTGGTTGGAGAGGCAGAAGGTGGGCGACGTGAAGCAAGCCACCCCGGCTCGCGAGGGAGCACACCCGCCCCACCTATCGCATGGTCGGGATCATCTTGTCCTCCTACTCGAACACCGGCACCACCAGCAACAACGACACGCCACCCGCCGTCGATGCCTACGATGAGGACAACATCTACTTCGAAGACCCCATGTGGATGCAGCTGGCGAGGAAGTGGTATTCCGGCCGCCCTCTCAGCTTACTTAATTTATTGTAGCTTTTATTTTAGTTAAGTGATGAACTCCGACTCCTCTTTTGGATCGGATTGTGCAAAACTTGTTTTATACATTGTGCAAAACTTGCGCAGACGTATAGGGCCCCCAAATTAGGCAATCATGGTTGTATATGCTCTAAGGCCAATAGGCCATGTTTGCTAAAGGTTAAATGGGGTGATTATCTGCATGTCGATCGAGAAATTAACTGGCATTAATTCCAAATGTGCCTACAGCTGCAGCGCACTCCATGCCCAGCTATCCAGCTTAATTGATGCAGCAAACCAGAGAAATTCATGAAAAGAAATGATGGCATAAGGAGTTGGTCGTGATGCGAAATGATGATCTTGTCGATGTGCCACACAAATCCACCAACTGGGGGATGAGAATCGTGTCCACGTTCAGTCTTGGTTGCTATGCATGAACCCTGCAGAGGAGACAAATTGAAACCAACTCAACTCAACTCAAGTCAGTCTTGATTGCTCATGTAGAATGAGTACACGAGCAAAGATTGTTGCCACCGTCAAAAACAACACAAGACATAAACAGAGAAAAAAACAAGAAAGCAAACTAATTTTTTAACAGTATCAACTGGAATGAAGTAATATCTAGTTTTATAGCAAATTGGAAAGCCGATAAAATTTAGATGAGAAAACTAGCCTCAGGTAATCTAGAAACTCATTTAGGCTACTGAATACACACGCGAAAAAGAAGGGTGTGATCAAAGGAGAAGATTGCAGAAAACAAAAAGGGAAACCATGGTAAGGAAGCCTACATAAAAAGTTCCAGAAACCAAATCTGCCAACTCCACCATATAGCTTTTCTAGGCATTCATGTGTGATGGTGTGTGCACACAAATTCAGCTATAGTATATCATATTTATCCAATAAATGGCATACATATGTGCAATTAGACTTTCTAAATAGGCACGTCAATGCCACATTTCAACCACCTCGGAGATTTCCCAAAACATGAAGACTTAACTTTAGGATTTAATTGATGAAACATACCAGAGTTTAGATCAACATTGTTAGAATTTGTGGGCTACACGGTCTACTAGCTAATTCCTCTGCCTTTTCTATGGTGCCACTCGCATATT
Source organism: Triticum aestivum (assembly GCF_018294505.1). NCBI lineage: Eukaryota > Viridiplantae > Streptophyta > Magnoliopsida > Poales > Poaceae > Triticum > Triticum aestivum. The sequence continues at coordinate 719,213,162 of NC_057803.1, read as the reverse complement.
GAGGCTAGAGGGTAGGGACCTATTTATAGACTCCACTTTCAAGTGTTTTATTATTCCGCCTGTTTCCAGAAAGATCCGTATGACTCCTGGGCAATGTTACCGGCTACGATAAAACATGCCAGTTTTTTGAGTCTAAATATACTAGTCCCTAGCACACATGTGTGAGTCATGTGCCATGATTAGATTGTATATGTGAGATCAACTTCCAATCTTAATCATGTGGGTCAACAGCTTGCAGAGCCGATCCTGCAAAACAAACCCAGCTCTAGCACCCTGTGATGTCCTGGGGAAAATGCGTACGTACATATAAATTTCAGTAGAGTCAATCTCTGTTAATTCCTCTATTGTATTCCATCACAGTCGTCCTCGGCACCTCGAGTATTACTTTCTCAAGTGAAATTCCGCGTCAGTTATATTCCCCATCACAAACATTAATAATATGAATAATTCCAAGTTGATTTAAATAAATAATAATCATGCTGAATAAATGTTGAAAACTACATAAATATCCAACAAACATTGAATTTCACGGAAGGATAGGCATTGAAGATGTTGTGTGCTATTGTGCATCCATCTTTCCTTGAACAGACTTCATTGGATAGTTTCAAAGTCATTCTTTTGAACAACGGTGAACATCTGAGTACGAGTTTCAAGAAATTGAACTCATGATCCACTCCTACAAAGCCAATGATCTCCAGTTCTTCATGAGAAGTCAAGGAGAGGGGCTGGGATCTCAGGTATGTAGGCTTACATGGACAATCTAGTGGGCATTCTTCTTCGTCCACCTAAAACCAAACATAACTGTCAACGAGCACACTATATATTGTTGAGATATGTAACAGAATGGAAAATTACCATTGATCTTTGTAGGACAACCTTAAGCCTCTCGATTCATCCCAAGGAGATGAAACACCAATGCTCCAACAACATGCCCGTAAGTTCTAAAATGTAGCTCCGGAATAGAGAAGGAAAATAAGGGCATCTCCAAGGCGGACCCGTAAATCTCCCGCAACCGTCCGCACCGCGCTGTTCGGGCCGCAGAAGCCATCCAACGCCGACCTGTATCGGTCCGTGGGGTGGTCCAGACGCGATTTCTCCCGCAAATTGGAAACAAAAGTGTGGGAGGTTTGCGGGAGTCCGAACACCCGAAACGTAGGACTCCGACACCCCCGACCCACCCAATCCCCCACCCCGATCACATTTCCATCCACTCCGCCCCTTCTCCCCCTTACTTTGCATCTGCACCCTCCACCTCTGCCGCCGTTGTTGTTCGTCTCCAGCTGCCACAGAGGCATTGCCGGACGTCTGCAACCTGCACCAACGTGCCCCGCTCGCCGCTCCGACCGAGCTTTCAACCCTGGAGCCGTTTGTACCGAGGTACATTCTGCCCCCTGTCAACGACCTCCTTGGTGGACACCACGCTCGATAGGTGTTCAGTCAAATATCATTGAGCTTATTTTCAAATGGTATGTCATCTTTTGGAGTTCGAAAGATGGTGAGCTACTCGACCATGGAGGATGAGTTGTTGTGCGATGCGTGATTGGTCGTATCCGCGGATTTCATAAGCAGGACCAGAGGGCCGCCCTTCTTGGAGGAAGTGCCTTAAAAATTTCACCCAAGAAATCAAATTGTGCCCTACGATGTGTACATCATGCGACCACACAACTTGAGGTCATTGTCGTATCATTGGCACGCTATCCAGGTCAGTGTCATCAAGTACCGCAACTTAGTCAGTCAGCTCGAGGCAAGGTTGCCATTGCACGCGGGCATGGAGGGGATGGTAAGTTTTACTTCCTTTTGCTAAACTTGTTGATGGATTTATTCACTCAATGTTGGTCTACACATTATATGTAGCCCGCACGCGACACCGTGTTGTACCATAGGTCAGCGGGACGGCCATTTACATGCACACGCTGCTGGACGAATCTGAAGGGGTAGTATGTGTGGGAGGACATGCTCCGTTCCTAAAAACTTGTTGGACATCCGGGATGTAGTCGAATTTGAGACCTTGTTATACTAGACTTAATTTGCATGCTATGTGTGGATGATTTGTGCTATTTTCTATCCGAACTTTGATGAATGTCGGCCGATTTACATGAATTTCGTCCAATTAGTTAAAATGCAATTTGAAATGTATGCGACTAGCGTTGGGTGGTTGCCTCTCGCATCCGTGCCCGCTGACTGGTCCTCATGCCCGCAGACGGATGCGGGAGATTCATTGTGGACTGCCGTTGGAGATGCCCTAACCATATGCTTCTCTATCTCGTGTGTAAACTCATGTGCTTCACCGTGGAAAATAGAGGAGCGCCAAAAAACAATTTAGCAAGTTATATATCATTGTAAAATTAAGTTTAATCTTGGAAGATAGACGGGACGCACAGTGCGGGCATGAATCTACAGTCAAGGGAGTTGTCCTTGTCTCGCTTCTGCCAAGAGAGGCAACCGCTCGAGGTGCCAAAGGTCAAACGCAGTAGACATGTCGGTATAGCAGCAATACCACCAGAACTTCTCCAGCGTTGGTGCCAAGACAGAGATGTTGACCTCCGAAACAATTAAGAACATGAGTAATTGCTTAAGCGCGGGGGCAACAATTTCAACATGCTGTATGCCCGCTACCTTTGTGTCCACCACAACAAGCTCCTGCAGCAACCCCGAGTGGATCATCGACTCGTCTCCGTGCAAAATGTCTGACATCACTGAAAGAGTTTAGGAATATTTTCCACATTTGGGCTTTTCCATTGCATGTTAGTATATAGACAGATTTACAATCCTAATCATAAATACGAGATCACAATCATATCGATACTCCTCAATTTAGGGGATTAGGGGATATGTCACAATGCGTGACATATTAGACTAACACTACCCCGCAGTCACAACCGGAGGAGAGTGGACGTTGAGGCTGGACCGAAAATCCAGAAACAACGGCGATAGTAATCTCTTTGTCTAGATATCAGTGAACTGGCGAGATGAGGGAACATGGAGCATGCAGACCTGCCCACTGCAACACGATCGCGAACGAAGTGGAGGTGATCTCGATCTGTTTGGTGCGCTGATGCTGAACTGGGTTTGTGGACATGTAGACAGCGCCGACGTTGTCGCAGAACACAACCGTAGCAGGAGGGGACGGTCGATGAAGCTCATGTAGAAGTTGCGGAAGCCAACTGGCCTCAACGACGGCGTTGGCCACAACACAGTACTCAGCTTCAGTGGTAGAGCGAGAGACCGTGTGTTGCCGCTTGGGCGACCAAGAGATGACGTCAGGGCCGTCGATGAGGGTGGCCGAGGTGGGCGACCGCACAGGGCCCCCTAATAAACTGGGGCCCCCAAAATCATTAATCTCACGTTAATCATCAGCCAATGACCTATTTCCTTCTCTACGCACCCCTGCATGCACGGGATATCTTACCTTGATTATCTCCCCTGCATGCGCAGGATTTGTTTTCATCTCACGCGATAAGTTTTTCTCCAAAGCAACGTACTGTATACGCCATTTACTTCCGGATCTTCTGGCACGATAATTAAGGAAATCACCATGGAGATCGCTGCATTCATGGGGCCTTTTTCTTTACCTTATACTCTGAGTGAAAAATGCTTAATATTGTAGCATTCCCAAATAATATGAAAGAAAGAGAGTGAATTTTTGAAGTTTTAAGGCCTTGTTTTATATTCAATGATCATACAACACAAATGTGCAACCTGAATTACTCCACGCGACACGATTCATGGCATGCGATCTTCGGTGATATATGTGACGACGAGCACACATTACATGAATGATAGCCGAACCGTAGCATAAAGGTTTTTCTACCGCCCCGGGGCCCCAAATTCATGGAGACGGCTCTGGATGAGGTTATCACTGAGGTAGATGCATGTTGAGTCTGATACCATGAAAGAGTTTAGGAATATTTGCATACTTGGGTTTTTCCATTGCATGTTAATATATAGACAGATTTACAATCCTAACCATAAATGGAAGATCATAATCATAACTATACTCCTCAATTTAGGGGATTAAGAGATATATCACAATGCATGACATATTGGTCTAACAATCACCACGAACCTCGGGTTTAAATGGGAATTGACACACACCCAATCCAAACCACAACCAACTTGTGACTAATTTTATACACATACCAACTCAATCGATTTGATCAGCATCTAATCAATATATGGTCGCCGGAGTACATCCATGGAGCTTTCCTTTTTCACCTCTCCCCAAAGTTTTGTTTTAGTATCCAACTCTCTACCAAGTTGACACACATTGGTTGTCACACGACTAAGCTTTTATTCCCCAAAAAAAAATTTAGAAAAGGAGGATGACCCCCGGCCTCTGCATCTGGGAGATGCATACGGCCACTTTATTGATTATTCTCGAGGACCTTACAAAGTATTATAACAATAAGCATGAATCCACCATCTTGGCAACACATGCCACTACTCCTATCTAAAATGATGAAGGGGTGCTAGCTGGGCCACTACCCAAACCACTCACCTAAGCCTAACATCAAAAACCCGAAAACCGAAACAAATTCGGAAGCCCCAGCCGAGCCACATACCGGGTCTGGGGCACAATCCGGTCAGACGCACTCGTGTGTCGTCGCCACCATCTTCTGCAGGTCCGTCTTCAGATCATATTGAGGCTCCTACCTTGTCTGGCCACTCTGCCATCGACGTCACCATGACGCCAGACAACAACCTCCTCCTGTGCGAGTCCATCTCCGCGCATCGGGCGGCGAGCCTCCACAGCGCCATGCCGCCGATCCTCGCCGCCATCAATGAGTGAGATGAAGTACCGCTCCACCACGACATGTACAGGGTAAGGAAGGGCGAGGTCCCCATAGGAGACACGGCCGGAAGGGCCACCACCAGGAACCAGACAAGCTCGCAATACACACCCAGCATCCCCATGCCCAAGTCGGCGCCTTCAAGAAGGTGACGACGATGTGGCGCCGCCGCCGCTTAGCCACCAGGGCTAGGGTTTTCACCCGGGCGCAGGGGAAGGGGGGAGGCAGGGGATGTTTAGCCTCGGCGCCGCCACCAAGGAGGGAATGGCGTCCGGGACACCATCGACGGCGTGAGCGCCACATGCGGCCAAGGGTTTCCCCCGGCCAAGCACCCTGCCGCCACCTCTGAGCCAGCCACCACATTCGCAGGCACGAGTACGCCGGAGATCCAGGCCGGCCGAAGGTCATGCATCACAAGCGGACCAGGATCGCCTCCGATCTGACGCGGGGAGCCCGGGGCCTCCATGCGCCAAGACCTGCGCCCACCGGGACCTCTCTACCCGCGCAGCCGAGGGGAACCGGCCTACCTCACCGACGAACACTCCCCGCCGCCGGGGGAGCGCCGTCCGCACCAGCGAGGCCGCCGCCTCAGATCCGGACACCACCGAAAGGGAGCGGTCCCCGCCGCCACCATCCCGGGGCATCCCCGCAGCCGTGGCCACGCCCAACCCCATCGACGCGCAGCCAAGGGCGTGCGCACCAGGCGTCGGACGAGCACGCAGCCAGGCGCACAGATCCCAGGCTCCAGAGGGCGCCGATGGATCTCCCCTCTCGACGCGCCAGACTGGCCAGGGATAGCGCCCCACCGCCGCCTTCCACGGGGCCGGCCCGGGCTTCGTCGGCGGGCGGCCCTCTGGTGGCGGCGAGACAGGTGGGGGAGGGGGCGGGGACTGTGGCGGCGCTAGGGTATCTACCCCGTGTCGCCAGAGCTAGGCGATGCGGGGGTCGCCAATTGAATACTGTCGTAGATCCTCTTTATTCCCCAAATGCTATAGTTTAAGCCTACTGGATCACGTGATCCCAACACCAAAGACTGGGCAGCGCAGCCTATACGTGGTCGCGGCCCCGATGTGCTGCTGTTACCGTGTCAAGATGAATCCCAACAAATCAACAAGCCAAATCATGCCAGGACGACACATTCTCGAGGGGGTGGTCGTTCTTCATGAGACCTTGCACGAAATTCACTCGAAGAAACTCGATGGGGTGGTCTTCAAAGTGGATTTTGAAAAGGCATACGATAAAGTGAAATGGCCATTCTTATAGCAGGCCTTACGTATGAAAGGATTCGATGAGGCTTGGAGGAAGCTGGTTGAATCATTTGTACAAGGAGGCAGTGTTGGCATCAAAGTAAATGACGATATTGGTCAGTACTTCCAGACGCTAAAAGGATTGAGACAGGGAGATCCGATACTAGTGCAGAACCGGGCAATAGCACCGGTTCGTAAGGCCCTTTAGTGCCGGTTCCATAACCGGCACTAAAGTGTGGTCACTAAAGCCCCCCCCCCTTTAGTACCGGTTCAGCACGAACTGGTGCTAAAGGGCAACCACGTGGCACGAGCCAGCTCCGGGGGCCTGGAGCCCTTTAGTACCGGTTGGTAAGACCAACCGGTACTATAAGGTTTGGGGGTTTTTAGTTTTATGATTTCTTTTTCATTTAATTTTGTGTTTCCATTTTAATTCTTTTTCGTTTGCTGGTATTTTACGATACTACACATTGTAAACGTTATGCATATATATATATATATATATATATATATATATATATATAATTTCTAGTAGAACCAATCATCGAGTTCAACATGATTGTCATGATATTATAAGCGTTCATATATAACACCACAAAAGCAAATCACTTAACTTCAGAACGAAGAACACGGACATGAAAGGACAAGTACTAATTAAGAACAACATGAAGAACTAGCTAAAACACTCCTGCTAGCTACTCTCTCTCTCTGGTAAAATAGCATAGAACATGTATAGCTCTTCTGATTGATCATACTGGAGCATGCCGATGAACCTGTCTCCTAATCGTGGGCTGCGCTTCTCATTGCTGCCCCCTAGTACTTCTCTGCGATCATTAATAATTTTCCTCCAATCTTTCACTATTAAGCATTCATCGCTTCTAGAAATCCTGAATGCATTCATGTGCAATGCAGGATATCTTGGCCTTAAGCTAACAATTGACATCTGACCTTTAGTCTCGATCCCCTGAGGCACAACTGTCATCGGGAGTCCCTGTTGAACGACATCGTATAGTACTTAATTAATATACTTAGCAATGAAAGTTTAGCAAAAAAAATATGTATGCAAAATATGCACTGAGGACAAATAGTAAATATCTTACCATCATTCCTAAATAGATGTGACCGTAGTTCAATACCATCACTATTGGTCGCACGTTTTGAGTACTAACATTTCTAAGTGCAGGAAAAAAAATTTGTCTTGACAGTATGAAGATCCTCAAGCCATGAAACATAATGACTTATCTCCTCGCAGTTTAGTTCAGCTCCGGGACAGTAGAAGGTCATGTCTACCAAGCGCCGGACATGTTTGGTTGAATGGAGATAAGCTGTCAATAGAAATTAGTTGTCAGTTATTTTTGAAATAAGCAATATCAAAGAAAAAAATATATTTGAGAAGAACTCACATAATGGTAGAACTGAAGGCGTCTGCACATCGACCCATATGTCTCTATTACCTTCAATATCATCTTCCGGACGAATATCAAAGGTGATAACCATACCAGGCTCAAATGCATAAGCCTTGCATAGTGCTTGCCAAGTTTTGCATTCAAAATAGGTGTACGTGTGTGCATTGTATACTTTGACGTTGAAAGTATAACCATCATGCTCAGTTTTCAGGTAAGCTCTTTTTACCTCCATAGTTTCCATATCTTTGAAACCTATCTTATCCAAGACAAAAATTCTTGCATGGCATGGGATGCGCTAGTAGAATAGTGAAAATTAAAAATTATAAGTCAGGCAAATGAAGCATATATAAGTCATGCTTAATTACGAAAACAGACTTGTCGTTGTGACTTACTGTATCGAATTCGAAAGTCTCATCCAGCTTGATGCTGAATCGCCTACCATCAACAAGGAAATTTCTGCCGCACTGGCCGCGCTGGTCTTCACAGTATTGGCACATACCAAAAAAATTTCCGTCGTCAGACGACATTTCTTATGTTCATATTAGGCGAAACATTAAACACTTACTAATTCAATTAATTCAACTACTTCTATTAATTCAACTAAGCATTTACTAAAAATAAACTAGTTATATATATTAATTCAACTAGTTCAACTAAGCATTTACTAAAAATAAACTAGTTCTATATATTAATTCAACAAGTTCAACTAAGCATTTACTAAAAATAAACTAGTTATATTAATTCAATTAGTTCAACTAAGCATTTACTAAAAATAAACTAGTTCTATATATTAATTCAACAAGTTCAACTAAGCATTTACTAAAAATAAACTAGTTCTATATATTAATTCAACAAGTTCAACTAAGCATTTACTAAAAATAAACTAGTTCTATATATTAATTCAACTAGTTCAACTAAGCATTTACTAAAAATAAACTAGTTCTATATATTAATTCAACTAGTTCAACTAAGCATTT
>NC_057803.1:719182560-719204167 GCF_018294505.1 Triticum aestivum | reverse complement strand
GACGGGGACGGGGGCGGGCCCGAGGCGGCGACGTAGATGACGGCGGCGACGGGAACGAGGGCGGCGACGGGGACGAGGGCGGCGACGGAGACGATCGAGGGCGGCGGCGACGGCGACGGAGACGGAAACAGAGGAACAAACAAAGAGGGAAAACGAATTTTTCGAACGTGTTGTATATATAGACCCCCCCTTTAGTACCGGTTGGAGCCACCAACCCGTACTAAAGGCCTGTTTTGGCCAGGCCAAGCGGCGGGAAACGACCCCCTTTAGTACCGGGTGGTGGCACAAACCGGTACTAAAGGCCCCCCTTTAGTACCGGTTTGTGCCACGACCCGGTACTAAAGGCCTCGCGCTGCCACTCCAAAGTTTAGTCCCACCTCGCCGGGCGAAGGGCAGCCGCACTGGTTTATAAACCCAGCCGCGGCTACCTCTTTGAACTCCTCTATATAGCAGGCTGGTGGGCCTAAACTCTGCGCGCTGCCCTGTGAGTCTGTTGGGCCTTTAAGGCCTGTAATTGCACGCCCGTGGCCTAGCAGGCCCACAGGGCAGCGCCCCAATTTTTTAATAGTTTTTTTCTTTTTTGCTTTATTTTCTTCTATTTATTTCTGCGTAGTTTTTTGTATAGTTTTTTCTTTTCTGTTATATTTATTTTCTTCTATTTATTTGTGAGTAGTTTTTCATCTAGTTTGCCAAAATTCAACATTTTCAGAGTTCATTTTGTAGTGATTTTCAATTTCACGGTCATTTTATATAGTTTTTTTCTTTTCAGCTATAGTTTTTTTTCTGCTATTTTTTCTTTTCTGCAAAACTTGATGGTCAAAGTCCGGAGTTATAACCAAAGTTTAAAAAAAAAGAAATGCCGACGTGCAATTAGTTTTTTCCATAACAGAAGAAGTCCGGAGTTGTAATAAGTTATTAAAAATAAAAAAGAGGTGCAATGCTCGTTAATTTGCTTCAAGCCTTTCGGAATAGTGTAAACTGCACTGCGCATAGCTCCGTGCAGTCTACCATATTCCTGAAGGCTTGAAGCTAAGCAACATGAGCATTGAGCCTCTTCTTCATCGTCTCTGCACTCAGGGCTTATAAACCGCTCCTAGTCCCTCTCTCTTCGCGAGGTGGGACTAAAAAATAGCTTACTAAGAAACTGTAGTACTGGTTCATCCATGAACCGGTACTAAAGGTGCTCGTGGGGCCCAGCCTTACCTGACACAACCTCATTAGTACCAGTTCGTGGCACGAATCGGTGCTAAAGGTTCGCCACGAACCGGTACTAAACAGCTCCTCCCGCCTAGCAGTTGGTGCATACTGAACGCAAAAAATATAAGAGCATTTAGATCATGATCTTATATTTCTTTACAGTCTAAATTGTCAATATGATCTTATAACATCAAAAATACTTTGATCATCAATGATCTTTGTGTGTACAATCTGAATTGTCAATATGAGTCATCAACGATTTATAAACCGATGAAGACTCATATTGCGGCCACAAATTCTACACATAGAGTTCAATGAAGACCAAGTGCTTGTGATAGTTTGAGAAATAACATATTTAAGGTGGTAAAAGGCTTGTTAGGGGAGCGAGGTGGGACTAAAAACAGCTTGCCATAACCTCATTAGTACCGGTTCGTGGTACGAACCGGCACAAAATGGTGATGGTGGGGCCATAGCCTGACCGCAGGCTGACACAGCCTCTTTAGTACCGGTTCGTGGCATGAACCGGTACTAAAGGTTCGCCACGAACCGGTGCTATTGATCGTCGCCACGAACCGGCACTAATGTACACATTAGTGCCAGCTGAAATTCAAACCGGCACTATTGTGCTTCACATTTGACCCTTTTTCTACTAGTGCCGGCTGAGATCTCCAATCCTTTTTAATGTGGTTGTTGATATGTTGGCTGTTCTTGTTAATAGAGCAAAACAGGACGGCCAAGTAGGTGGTCTTATCCCACATCTGGTAGAGGGTGGGGTGTCCATTCTTCAATATGCCGATGATACAATCATTTTCATGGAACATGACCTTGTCAAGGCCAGAAATATGAAGTTAGTGCTTTGCCTTTTTGAATAGCTATCAGGGTTGAAGATTAATTTTAATAAAAGTGAGTTGTTTTGCTTTGGACGCGCCAAAGAAGAACAAGAAACTTACAAGCAGTTGTTCAGGTGTGAATTAGGCACGTTACCCTTCACGTATTTAGGGATTCTGATTCATCACCGCAAACTCACTAATAAAGAGTGGAAATGTATCGAGGATCGGTTTGAAAAGAGACTGAGTTGCTGGAAGGGCAAACTTCTGTCTTATGGAGGACGATTGGTGCTTACTAATTCTGTTCTCACAAGTATGCCCATGTTCCTCCTCTCTTTCTTTGAAGTCCGGTTGGGGTACGGAGAAGATTGGATTTTTATCGATCTAGATTCTTTTGGCAAATTGATGACAACAAAAATATATATAGATTGGCAAAATGGGATGTAATTTGCAGACCTAAGGATCAGGGAGGCCTGGGAATTGAAAATTTGGAGGTGAAAAATAGGTGTTTACTCAGCAAATGGTTGTACCGTTTATCGATAACTGATGGAGTTTGGGCTGAGCTTCTGCGTAACAAATATCTCTATGCCAAAACTCTAGCTCAGGTTACGGCCAAACCGTCTGACTCATCATTCTGAAAAGGGGTTATGAAGACAAAGGTAGCCTTCTTCAGCAGGACTAAGTTTATTGTCGGGAATGAAAGTGAGACTAGATTTTGGGAAGATACTTGGTTAGGTGACTCACCACTAGCCTTGCGGTATCCGTCCCTTTACAACATAGCACAACGGAAAGAGGTCTCCGTTGCTACCATGTTGGGCTCCGTTCCTCTTAATATACAATTTAGGCGATCTGTTATTGGTGAGCATTGGGATAGATGGTTACATCTTGTACATAGGTTAATGGAGGTTAACCTTTCCGATGTACCAGACACTCTGCAATGGAAGCTTTCCAGGTCAGGAGTCTTCTCGGTTAAATCCATGTACACAGACTTGATTAATACTGGGACAATCCCGCGGACGGTGCATATTTGGAAAGTTAAGGTGCCCTTGAAGATAAAAGTTTTTATGTGGTTTCTGCATAAGGGTGTTATTCTCACTAAAGATAATTTAGCTAAGCGTAACTGGGAAGGAAGTAAAAGATGTTGCTTTTGTGATAAGGATGAAACAATAGAGCATTTATTTGTCAATTGTCCGCTTGCTAAACTACTTTGGCGAACTATTCATGTTAGCTTCAATATAACTCCACCTCTCACGATATCACACTTGATAACTGGTTGGCTGGAGTTGAGCCAAAGTCTGCGGCGCATATCCGAGTGGGAGCATGTGCATTACTTTGGTCTTTGTGGACCTGTCGCAATGACGTTGCCTTTAACAGACAAACCATCACTAATTTTTTGCAGGTCATCTTCAGAGCGTCTACTTGGATCCGTACGTGGTCATTACTCAGCCGTGCGGACCTCATGGAGCATATGGATATTGGGCGCAGCCGATGGGAGATGGTTGCACGGGATCCTTACAACCGGTTTGGATGGCGGTCCACTAATAGAATAGGCGTTTAGTCTCCTAGTCTTTGGGCGCCGGTTGTGATTTTATTTTTTGGGCCGCTTGTGGCATTTCTTTGGTTACTAAGACCTCTGTTTATTTTTGAGTCTTTTTGTTGGAACCTTCGGGCAACTTTTTTAATAAATGGTTGTGTGCATCAAGAGATGCAGAGGCCGGGGGTAAGCCTCTTTTTCGAAGAAAAAAAATGGAAAAAATATACCGGGAACGCAAATACTGATTTTATTAGGGGTTAGGAGTTTGGGGATCATCTCGCGTAAATCTAGGAATGGTGTGAGTTATTCTAGGGGATTTAGTCCTGGTTTTCCTTTGGGTTCTTGTCCGACTAGGAACAAGAACAGGAAACGGCATTGAGAGATGCTGATTTGACTCAAAAGTGGATTTGTTTTTTGAAAGTGACACAAAAGGGGATGGCAAATTTTAACATTGTTCCTCTTACCTCATCTTTTTACATGTGAGGTAAGAAGGTAAGAGTTAATCAGATCACTAATTAATGAGATCGACTGCTCAGATCTACTATATAATATTACCTCTCATGTGAAAAGAGGAGGTACGAGGGACAATGTTAAAGCTGCTCAAACTGGATTGGGTTGCCATTGTGCGGATAGAGGCCAACAGTTATGGAATTAACTCACCATGGGTTTCAACCCACATGGGTCAAAACCTGGGAACAAGGACAGACCTGCACCCAATCCAAACAAAAAATGCTACACCTAAGTGTAGCAAAGCTCCAATCCAAACCACAACTACACATGACTCATCTCACATGGCTGGTGGAGTACGTAGCTAAGTGGAGCTTTCTTTTTTTCTCTCTCCCCAAACCATTGTTTAGTCTCTAACTCTATACCAAGTGGGCTTGCATTGGATGCCACAAAATATAACTTTGTTTAGCTTAATCATGTAGTTTAAGCCTACTGCATCATGTGATCCCTACCTAAAAGTTGTTCTAGCTCTGTTTATTGGCAGAGCCCTGTATACATCTTTGGAGGGCATCCACGTTTCTGAATGGAGCATAAACTGGGTTGAAACCGCAAAAGTGACATGGATTGGTGCGGTTTGGAGTCCAGACGCTCGTCAAATGGGTGGAGTTGGAACATATGGGTGTGATATGACTATGAGTCATACGTGGTTGTGGTTTGGATCCTGTGCGGATTTGCCCCTATTCTCAGTTTCATGGGTTTCAACTTTCATTATCTATCTACCCATAAAACTGAAAGTTCAAACCTCAGAAGTTTTCTTTCTGGATATGTATTTAGCTGAATAACGGCGGGTTACCATGGAAACCTTGTGAGATCTTTTACGGTAAAACTAAATAATACGAGCCGTCCATTCCCAATCATCCGACGGACTAGACCCATCAATACTAATGCTTCGGCGATGTGTTCAACAGCTCCGACGACCTAGAGCCAGACTAAGTCGAGCACTACCACGCGATGCTCGGTCACCGCGCATGACGAGTCAATTGTTTGATTAATGTCTTTGTTAATTCAAAGTTAGGCTCAACTTAAGCCTATTCTTTAGAAAAAAAACTACTAAAAAGGTGTCGGTTCCACCAAGTTCCAAGAGCAACAATGGCACCGCCCAAGTTGCAAAAGTCCATCAGGAGCTTGTAGAGGAGCAAAGCTGGGCGATGGTCACTTCCATTTGAATAGAACATGCATAGGTACACCCAGAGGGGCTACTTGTGCTGACATATGGGACCAAACTGGAAAAAAATAAAATAGGGGACTTTTTCTAAGAGACATTGATGATAGGTTTTTTTTCTCTTTTTTTTTCAACTGCTCCTTTCCTATTCTTTTATGTTTTTGTCGATTTACTTTTTTTAGGACTTCCATATATCTTTAGAAGTGTATGTACATATATCAGCATGAACAGTTTTTTTAAATATATTGACTTAAAGAACTATGAATTTGATTAATACATGGATATGACTTTTATACAAACACAAGAATGACACCATCCATAGGGCTTTGGATCTCAACAACTGGATTGCCAACATCAACACAAATTCTGGGCTGACAATTCAGCTCATCCTTGAATACTATGAGCTTTGGGTTGGATTGCGAGAGGTCTTCCTTGATGAGGGGGTGGATGATGAGATCGTTTGGAAGCTTTCGCCTTCCGGTGAATACACGGCATCGTCGGCTTACAAAGCTCAACTCGACGACTCCACTGAAGCCGGCTCTGTGGAACAATTGGGCGCCGCCAAAGCACAAATTCTTTGCTTGGCTTATCATTCAAGACCGTGTTTGGACAGCGGACAGGCTTCAACAGAGAGGATGGCCTAATTGCGGCCTATGCCAATTATGCAAGAGGGGAGCCGGAGAGGGCAGCGCACATCATCTTTCGGTGTCGATACACGTTACGCATTTGGACGGAGATCAAGACTTGGATGGGTTTGACCGGTGTGGACATCACAAACTGGAGTAGCTTCGACAACGTCAATGGTTGGTTGCACCACATGGTAACGGCAATGTGAGAAAGGACCTCGCATCTCTAGTCATGTTGGTTTTATGGAAGATTTCGAATGAGCGGAATGCAAGAGTGTCTAGGAAGGTGTCCTCCATGCCAAATGTAATCACGTCTAGAATCAAGGTGGTGGTCAGACTTTGGGGATTGGCAGGGGCCAAACGTTTGAGTTCTCTTATGCCGCGGGAGTAGGCTTATCGGTTTGGGGCCATCTACGGATGGTCGGTCATGTAATTCAAAACTACTCTTAATTAATAAGATCAAGCAAATCTTTTGCCTCCGTTTCGAGAAAAAAAATATGGACCCAAATTGGTAAAAAAAAAAGAGAAGAAACGAAAATAGGGAAATAAAGCATTGGGTCGGACTCTTCTTTGGTGTCAAGATGGTCAGTGAATAGTCATCGACTATCTGGAAAAGGTAGAAGAATAGGAACTTGGTCTAAGAGACAATGATGACAGGTGTGTTATTTTTTACAAAAAAATATATGTGAATATAGGGAAAAGACAAGGGGGGAATGTGTCTTTAGTCGTCTGTTGAAATGGGTACACCCTTCAGTCTACATGTCAACCAGTCATGTTTGATTAAGTTGAGTAAGATGATTATGCCAGTGATGTATTACAGGTCTAAAAGCTAATGTCAGCTGTCGGCAACGTGGGTATATAGATCCAACAACATATCTATCAACAGACGACAACTACTGGTAGGTGTCATCTATCTTGATTCTTAAACTTCCAAGTTGCGGTTCAATACAGTATAAGCTAGCTTGCATAATTTCATATGAGAATACCTTTGAAGGTTGATTGAGCGCCCTAGCTTTTAGTTAACACATGAGTAGCTTTGATATTCTGAAACAAACCGACTTCGTCTTCTGTTTTTTCTTTTTGAGATGTATACACGGGCTCACAGACGGTACTCTTGATTGTACATCAAAATAATACAAGCCGTCCATTGCTGATCATCCGACCGCCTAGACCCATCAAAACTAACGGACAATATGGTAGTATTTTCGTTTTAAGGGGTACAATGCAAAGACATAGGAAACAAATGCCAGGAATGAACCAGCCACTACTGGAAAAACGGTCTTTATCGAGTTCTTGGCTCTTTTCCAAGTTGAGTAACACGGGCTCACGGCAAACACACGGTTTGACAAGAATTAAACTCGGAAAACGTAAGAACTCGGTAGAGACTTCAGTTTGCCGAGAGCCACGCAAATTGAGCTCCGCACAATGAAAACACTCATCGTATACGACCTTTGCCCGATAGCTTGAACCATGCAACTCGACAACTAGGCAACTGTTCGGTGTTGACGGCTCCGTAATGTCGAGGACACCTTTGCCAAGTGCCACATACATGAGACTGGGCAAAGTGTTTACCAAGTTTTAATTAGCTTTTGCCGAGTATTCTCGGCTCTCGGCAAAAATATTCCAGTAGTGGTTCCATGATCAATACTAGTGTACTGTAAAACCATCGCATATTGATGAATGATGAGTATAATTAACAAGTGAGACAACCTCGGTTCAAGTTCTTGCATGTGAAGGTATCAAAAGTATTTAGCGGCATCATATGCAATCTGCATTCGACTTCTTCTTCCTCCAATGTGCTCGAGCCCAGACCCTTTACGACATTATAAGTAGTTGGAACCATGCAACTCGCAACTAGGTGTCACGTGGCGCAACCGTTCGGGGTTGAAGGCTTTGTAACGTCGAGGACACGTTTGCTGAGTGCCACATACATGGAGACTCGGCAAAGTGTTTACCAAGCCACCGGGATTCACCTCCCTGCCACCACTAGTCAGAGCAGCCGGCAGGGGATGAATACACGGAGTGGCCAGTGGAGATTGGATGGGAGGATATATTTTCCCTAGCCACCTAGGTGTGACGAACGTTTCTTCCTTGAAGTTAAAATTAAATGAAAGCTCTTGTCGACGAGCTGCAACCTAATAATACAACAAATTGTGGAGGAACTCTGGTAGTAAATCTCACAAAAAAGGGTTATATATTACTATATGTCATCATGTTATGAATTGCGAGGTGAGATGATCATTAGATATGTTCAGAAAATATTGGTGCTTTCCCGTTAAGCTAGAAATTCAATTGTTTGGTTCAGCCATACTCCGTTTCACCACATGGTTTTCTGCGATTTCTATACTTGAATTACAAATGTGTCACACCGGAATATTTTGTCCTTGTGTGAATCATAGAAAACCATTGAGGATTACGTGGGTACAATAGCATAGGAGAATCACATGCGCTTGCAAACTTTCTCGTGCTTCTTGGTTGATGAAAGTTAGAGCATTGATGCTTTCAAGATTGAGTCGCAATGGCTTGACAACATGTAGTCCCAGTGAATCTGCCCGGAACGTCATGAGAGTCACATCTCGTTTGGTGCTTGCTTGATTCATCGTTCGTGTTCCGAATATCTAACTCTAGGTGCCCCAACTCGAATTTCCAATACATCCCACTCCCTGTTGGATCATGCGATGTGACCGTCCATGCCATTCAACCCTCTTCACATTGTTTCTCTCGTTTCACACTTTTCCATTCTCCTCTAGTTCTCCTACCCACCATATGTTATCCCACTACATGGGAAATACACTACCTATTTGTAGGAGGCAAGCTAGTGACCAACGATGTGTGTGGCCAGTACATATATAATCATTGCTTCACCAAATATCACATGCCAACTTTTGTGCTCGTTTAATTCAAATTTGGGTTGTATAGTTGAAGACATTTTTAACACTCATGGTATATCTACATGTTGCTACTAAACCATCATAAAAGAGCCATTCCGAACTCCAGCTATTATTTGTATGTAGTGCTACCACTACTTTAGATGCTACCATGCTAAAAATTTAGCACGGCACCTTTTTACTATCACAAGAGTCGTTTGAATTCCCCCAAGAGGAAAGGTGAAGCAGCAAGTAGCAAGTTTTCTCTCAGTTAAGAACCAAGGTTTATCGAAACAGTAGGAGCTTCTAAGCTACACATGTCAACAACACCTCCACACAAAACAAAACAAAACTTGTCACCAACATGGCAAGAGGTTGGTCAAGCCCCTTGTCTTCCTACTTACAATGTAAAACACATGTGATAGAGATAGATGCACTGGCGCAGAAAAGCTTAGCTATAGCGTGGCAGAAGTTGTCTTGCTGACGTGGACATCCGACGCCACCAATATGGCATCATTGTTAAAAAATAGTGGCGGCGTTGGAGCCCACGTCAGCAGTATTGTACGTGTTGATGGCGTGCCACATGGACAACACCACCACTATAATCACTAACCTAGCGACGTGCAATGTACTTTGCACACCACGAACATTTCATGCAGCCAAAAATATATTTTCCCCACCATATAACATTTAGCATTTCATATTAAAATCAAGCACATATGAAACATTACACAATAAAACAATACCGGTTAATAGTAAGTGAAAATAACAGAAACAGTACTAGCTAGCTACCTAGTAAACGACAATCCTCATGCTGCTTGTGAGCTGCAATGGGATTTTCCTGAAAAGGAGAGGAGATGTAGTACAGTAGAGATAAGTATTTTCCTGAGAGAGAACCAAGGTTTATCGAACCAATAGGAGAATCACGCAAAGCCTGGTGAACAACACCTGCAAATGCAAAAGCAAATGCTTGCACCCAACGCGGGAAAGAGGGTTGTCAATCCCCTTGAACTCGTTAATTGCAAGGATCAGATATCGTAGTGGTAGCTAGATAAATTGCAAAACAAAATAAAATAAATAATATTGCAGCAAATATATTTTGGGTTTTTATATATGATTAAAGTAGTCCCAGGGACATAGTTTTCACAAGAAGCTTCTCTCTCGCGCACATAGCATAAGGTGGGTGAACAAATTACTTTGGGTAATTGATCGAAAAGAGCATAGTTATGACGATATTCAAGGAAATAATCATGTATATAAGGATCACATCCGAGAGAAGTAGATCAACTCCTGGCTGCATCTACTAATGTTACTCTGCACATCGACCGCTATCCAGTATGCAACCAGGGTATTAACTTAATAAAAGCAGAGTAATGCCTTAAGCAAGATGAAATGATGTAGACAAAGTATACTCAACTAATATGAATAAACCCCATCGTTTTACCCTTAATGGAAACAATAAAAATATGTGTCTTGTCCCTTTTTGTCACTGGGATAGAGCATAGCAAGATGGAACCCATCACATGGCACCTCTCCTATTGAAGATAAATCAATCTAGTTGGCCAAACCAAATAGATAGATCGGAGAGAAATAGAAAACTACAACAATCATGCATAATGAAGTTCAGAAAACACTCAATTACTTCTTATGAATATTCAGATCATAAACCAACAATTTTATCGGATCACAACAAACACACCCCAAAAGAAGATTACATCGGATAGAACTCCAAGAACAAGGAGAACATTATATTGAAGATCAAAGAGAGAGAGTGAGAGTGTGAGAGAGAGAGAGAGAGAAGAAGAAGAAGAAGAAGAAGAAGAAGAAGAAGCCATCTAGCTAGCTATGGACTCGTAGGTCTGTGTAAACTACTCTCGCACCATCGGAACGCCGCAAGGATAATGTAGAAGTCCCCGTGATCGATTGCCCTCCGGCAGAGTATCGGAAAAGGCCTCCATATGGGATCGCAGGAGAATAGGACCTTGCGGTGGCGGAAAAAGTGTTTTGGGTGTCTCTTTGTTGGTTTCCCAATATTTGAGAATTCATAGAAGTGGAATTAGGTCAGACTGAGCCTCGAGGGGCCCACACGGCAATACGGGCCCCCCCTGAGTGCGCTGTATTGCCTTGTCGTCTCCTCGTACATCCTCTGGACTCCTCCTGAAGCTTCTAGGGTCTCTTATGTCCATAAAAAATCGTTAAAAATTTCGTAGCATTTGGACTCCGTTTGGTACTGATTTTCTAGAAAACCAAAAACAAGCATAAAACAACAACTAGCACTGCGCACTAGGTTAATAGTGATGGGGAACGTTGCGTGAAAATCAAAAGGTTTCCTAAGAAACACCCAAGATCTAATCTAGGAGATGCAGAGCAACAAGAGGGGAGTGTGTCTACATTTCCTCGTAGACCGAAAGCGTTAGCATCGTAACGCGGTTGATGTAGTCTTACTCTTCATGATCCAATCGCAATCCAATCCGATCTAATGCCGAATGGACGCCACCTCCGAGATTAGCACACGTTCAGCTCGATGGCGTCCTCTCCTTCTTGATCCAGCAAGCGAGGGAGAGGAGGTAGATGAGATCGGAACCAGTACGGCGGTATGGTGGTGGTGGCAGTGGTATTCTGGCAGGGCTTCACCAAGCACGTACCGGAGGGACATCGGCGGAATTAGGAGCGGGAACGGGCAAGGATGACGGGGTGGCCGCACCCATGCCCCCCCCCATCTATATTTAGGCCAGGGGTCGGGGAGGGCGTCCAACACCTATCTACGGCCAGCCACAAGGTAGAAATCCCTTTAAACTTGGAGATAACATCTTATCTTTAGATTCAACAATTTGAATTTAGAGACAAGACCTTATCTCTAGATTTAAACAACATGTACCTTGGGGAATGGGGCGGCTAGCCTATGTGGGATGTAGCCCCACCCCTCGGTCCACGTGGGCCCTTCCTAGGTCATTGGGCCCCACAGTGGAACCCTCAAAACCTTCTAGAACCTTCCCAGTACAATACCGAAAAAACGGAACTTTTTCCGAAACCCAAAATATGACTTCCCGTGTATAAATATTTACCTCCGAACCATCCGGAGCTCCTCGTGATATCCTGGATCCCATCCGGGACTCCGGAAAACCTTCAGACTTTCTAATGTTAATATCTCAATACTACCCTAGCGCTACCGAATGTTAGGCGTGCGACCCAACGGGTTCGGAGCATGCAGATATGACCAAGAATCCTCTCCGATCAATAACCAATAGCAGGACCTGAATGCCCATATTGATTCCTACATATTCAACGAAGATCTTTATCGGTTGAACCACAGGGATGGCTCAAGCTCAACGTGGACGATGTGTTGCTGGTGTAGGTAGGAAATAGTGGCTCCGGTATTGATGCTCTAGGACAGTGCAGGGGGCATCATCTTTACGTCATGCCGACTTCTATTCACATGTGATAATGCTCTTGCTGCGGAACTTGAAGCATGTAGATAGTGAATTGCATTAGCATTGGTGTGGAGCACGCTACCGTTCATTCTCGAGACAGACAGTACTGAAGTTGCTGCAATGATTTCCAACCCATCGGAGAACATATCACAACATGCCGCCATCGTCCAGGAGATCGCCGCCATGATGAGAGGAGGTAGAAAGGTAGTGGTCAAAGCTATTAGGAGAGGGTGTAATCATGTTAGCCACCTTAGCTTGGATCGGTAGATGTGAGATAAGGATGGCCGTATGGTTACGGTCGGGCACTAAGAGGGTTGTAAACTTGTGTGAACTGGACTGTAACGTTCCAGGTTAATTAATATAGAACCCTTTTCCCCCGCAAATAAAAAACCTGGGCGACGATCCCTCTCCATTTGGGTAGAACATGCTTAGGTACTCCCAGATAGGCTACTTGTTGTGCTGACATGTGGACCCAAACTGGAAAAAGAGTAGAGAAAAAAAAATAGGGAACTTTGTCTAAGAGACAATGATGACAGGTGTGTTATTTTTGACAAAGAACAAAAATTATGTGAATACAGGGAAAAGACAAGGGGAAAATGTGCCTTTTTTCGTCTGTTGAGATGAGTACACCCTGCAGTCATGTTTGATTAAGTTGAGTAATTAAGATGTTTATGCCAGTGATGTATTACCAGTCTGAAAGCTAATGTCAGCTGTGGTGTATAGATCCAATAACATATCTAGCAAGACTAAGAGTTAGTCAAATAAAAATTCACAAGACTAAGACGCAACTACTGGTAGGTCTCATCTATCTTGATTCTTAAACTTCAAAGTTGCAGTTTAATACAGTATAAGCTAGCTTGCATAATTTGATATGAGAAGACCTTTTGAAGGGTGATTGAGCGCATAAGTTGCAGTTCACACATGAGTTGCTTTGATATTCTGGTACAAACCGACTTGGTCTTCTGTTGAGATGTATGCACGGGCTCACAGACGGTACTCTTGATTGTACATCAAAATAATACAAGCCGTCCATTGCTGATCATCCGATGTGCTCGAGCCCAGACCCTTTACGACATTATAAGTAGCTCAGAAACTTGAGCCTCTCTACTGTAGCCTACTCCTCCGAAACTAGCCTCTAGGACGCAGCAAGATAGCCACACCAGCCATGGCTGCTCAAGACGAGCAGCCGCTGCACATCCTCTTCTTCCCGTTCCTAGCCCCGGGCCACCTCATTCCAACCACCGACATGGCCGTGCTCTTCGCCGCCCGCGGCGTCAGGTGCACCATCCTCACCACGCCGGTCAACGCCGCCATCATCCGCTCGGCCGTCGACCGCGCCAACGACGGCTTCGCCGGCACCAGCAGCTCCCTCGCGATCGACATCTCCGTCGTGCCTTTCCCTGACGTCGGGCTGCCGCCGGGCCTCGAGAACTTCTCGGCCCTCACGTCCCAGGACGAACGCGACAGGTTCTTCCGAGCGCTGCCGCTGTTCCGGGAGCCCTTCGGCCGGCTCCTGGCCGACACCCGCCCGGACGCCGTCGTGTCCGACAGCTTCTTCCACTGGTCCGCGGACGCCGCCGCGGAGCACGGCGTCCCGCGCATCGCGTTCCTCGGCAGCAGCATGTTCTCGCGCTCCTGCAGCGACAGCATGCTGCGCCACAACCCGCTGGCGGCCGCCCCCGACGACGACCCCGACGCCCTCGTCTCCCTGCCGGGGCTGCCGCACCGCGTCGAGATGAGGCGGAGCCAGATGATGGACCCGGCGAGGGCGTCGCACTGGGCCTTCTTCGAGAACGTGAACGCCGCGGACCAAAGGAGCTTCGGCGAGGTGTTCAACAGCTTCCAGGAGCTGGAGCCGGACTACGTGGAGCACTACCGCGCCACGCTCGGCCGCCGCGCGTGGCTCGTCGGGCCCGTGGCGCTCGCCAGCCAGGACAACATGGCCGGGCGAGGCGCCAGCGCGCCCTCGCCGGACGCGGACGTCTGCCTCGAGTGGCTGGACGCGAAGCCGGCCGGCTCGGTGGTGTACGTCTCCTTCGGCACGCTGGCCAGCTTCTCGCCGGCGGAGCTGCACCAGCTCGCCCGCGGCCTCGACCTCTCAGGCACGAATTTTCTGTGGGCGATGGGCGGAGCGGACACTTCGCCGGAGAAGTGGATGCCGGAAGGCTTCGCGCAGCTGGTGGCACCACGCGGCGGCGGCCGCGGGTTCATCTTGCGGGGCTGGGCGCCGCAGCTGCTCATCCTGAACCACCCCGCCCTCGGCGGCTTCGTGACGCACTGCGGCTGGAACTCGGTGCTGGAGGCCGTGAGCGCCGGCGTGCCAATGGTCACGTGGCCGCGGCACGTGGACCAGTTCAACAACGAGATGCTCATCGTGGAGCTGCTGGAGGTGGGTGTCAGCGTCGGTGCCAAGGACTACGGGTCGTCCCTCGATGCCCACGAGGTGGTCGCCGGCGAGGTGATCGCCGGATCCATCGGGAGGTTGATGGAGAGCGACGCCATACAGAAGAACGCCAAGGACCTCGCTGTGAAGGCAAGGAGCGCCGTGGAGACGGGCGGGTCTTCGTACGACGCCGTTGGCTGGCTGATGGACGAGTTGACGGCTCGCCGGAGGTCCGTCAATGTTAAACAAGCTGGCTGATCGATATTGAGTTATTGACCACATGGCTCGTTTCACTTTTCTGTTTTTTTTTTCTTTTTCTTTAGAGGGAGCACATGAGTTGGCTTTTGGCTGATCAATCACAATGTGAGCAATTTGTTATTGTAAAGTTTAAAAGTGATTTGCCAGAAGTAGTTGATTCTCATTGATTGAGCACTATATATACAGGGAGCAGTTACAATTCTGTGAGAGCATTTCTAACCGCAACATGCGGTTGCCAATGCGTGAGACAAAACAGCAACTGCACATAGCAGTTGTTAAGATGAGAGAGGAAGTACAACTGCTCATAGCAGTTAGAGAGTACAAGGTCGGTTCCTATGTCGGTTCCTTAATTAGCATTTGTTAATTAGTAAATTAACAAATACTCTAATTCTATTCCTAACACTCCCCCTTGGATCACGCATCTTCTAGAAGAATCCATCATCTAGTGCTTCGTGTATATTTCATCATCTAGTGCTTCTTGTATAATCGTCATCCAACTTGAGAATCATTTTAGCAATTTAAGAACCTCCCCCAAAAAACCCTGTGGGAAAAATATGAGGAGTAATAGATACACCATTGAAAACTCCTTTTAAAACCCTGTGGAAAAAATATAAGGAGAAAACGATATGGTATAATTTATATTGCCTCATTAAAAACCTTTTATGAGAAAACCGATGTAAAAACTCATAAGGAAAAGAGTACAATAATTATTATCTGATGATAACTAACGGGTCATAATTCTAGGAGTTTTCTCCCCCTGAAATTTGCAAATCCCGAAAGCGTCTCATACCAATTCCATGAATACATTTCTAGAATGTTGAATTTGGTAAAGACTTTGTGAACAAATCTGCTAGATTATCACATGATTTGGTTTGCAAAATATCAATTTCTCCATCTTTCTGTAATGAATGTGGAAAGAACAATTTAGGAGAAATATGTTTTGTAATATTACTTTTAATATAACCCATTTGCATTTGAGCAATGCAAGCTGCATTATCTTCATAAATAATAGTTGGTGATCCTAATGAACCAATACCACACGAAGTTTGAATGTGGTTAATCATCCTGCGAAGCCATACACATTCCTTTGATGCTTCAAATAATGCAATTATTTCAGAATGATTAGTGGAAGTTGCTACGAGAGTCTGTTTTTGTGACTTCCATGAAAAAGCAGTTCCACCATATAAGAATACGAAACCTGTCTGTGACCTAGCATTGTGAGGATCAGATAGATAGCCAACGTCAGTATATCCTACCATAGTCATATCTTGGTTTTTCTGATAGAATAAGCCAAGATCTTTTGTGCCATGTAAATATCTAAAGATATTCTTTACTCCTGTCCAATGACGTTTTGTTGGAGCAGCGCTATGTCTAGCTAGTAAATTTACCGCAAATGCAATATCAGGCCTGGTGCAATTTGCAAGGTACATTAGCGCACCAATAGCACTGAGATACGGGAACTCAGGTCCTAATATCTCTTCGTCATCATCCCGAGGTCTAAAAGGATCTTTATTCATATCAAGGGATCTGACAACCATGGGTGTTTTGGTCGGATATGATTTATCCATATTGAATTTTTCCAAAACCTTTTGAATATAAGCAGGTTGGTATACTAAAATTCCTGAGGGAAGATGCTCAAGCTGTATGCCTAAGAAAAATTTGGTCTTTCCCAAATCTTTCATCTCAAATTCCGTCATTAAATGATTGCGTGCTTCTTTTATATCATGTGTACTCCCAATGATATTGAGATCATCGACGTACACTGAGATGATGCAAAATCCATTTGAGGATTTCTTTATAAATACACAAGGGCAATCATCATTATTTGAGTATCCTTTCTGAATAAGAAACTCACTCAGTCGGTTATACCACATTCTACCCGACTGTTTTAAGCCATAGAGTGACTTTCGTAATTTTACACAATATGCGTTGCAATTTGCTTTAGGATTCGGCATTTTAAGTCCTTCGGGAACTTTCATATATATGTCCGATTTGAGTGACCCATACAAGTATGTTGTCACTACGTCCATTAACTGCATAGATAAATTCATTTGTACTGCCAAAGATATTAAATATCGAAACGTTATTTCACTCATGACAGGAGAGTATGTATCATCATAATCGATGCCAGGTCTCTGCGTGAACCCTTGTGCTACAAGCCTCGCTTTGAATCTCACCACCTCGTTGTTTTCATTCCTTCTTCGAACAAAAACCCATTTTGCTCCCACAGGGAAGACATTCTGAGGAGTAGGTATTATTGAGGAAAATACCTCTCTTTTGTTGAGCGAGCGCAGTTCTGCCTCAATTGCTTCCTTCCATTTAGGCCAATCAGGACGCTTGAGGCAATCCCTGACGGTCTTTGGTTCTGGATCCAGTTGGAGGGTTTCAGCAATTTCAGAGGAAAAATATATGTCGACAATTGTAGTCTCTCTGTTGTATGATTCTCCTGATTCTATATAGTTTATGGAAATTTCTTTTATACCTTCAGACTCTATGTGATTTCCCACAACAATAGAGTCATGGTGTTCCGATGTCCCAGCTATTATATTTGTATGCGCATTTATGCTGGGTTCTAGATGTTGAGCATCTGATTTGTGTCCTTCAACTTGAGGTTGAATTGCATTTACTGGTAGATGATTTGATTTCCTCTGTTTCCGCGGATGCTTCTGAGAAGCTATATTCCCGCTAACCAGATTTCTCCCCCTCTTACTCTCATTTGGGGTTTGAGAGGTTTTACTTGGTACCTCCACTCGTTCTGGTGCATTAACAGCGGGAATATGTGATTTAGTGACACCTTTATGGTCAGTAAATGCATCTGGCATATTATTTGCAATGTGTTGCAAATCTATAATCCTCTGAACTTCAGTTTCAGATTCTTTAGTACGTGGATCTAAGGACTGGATGCCTGTTACATTCCAATCTATTTCCTGGCATTCTTTGTGGTTTGATTCTCCCCCTAATGCCGGGAAATGGTCCTCATCAAAAATAGAATCAGCGTATCGAGCAGTAAACAGGTCCCCTGTAAGAGGTTCAAGATATTTTATAATTGACGGAGAATTATAACCCACATAGATCCCAAGTTTTCTGTGGGGGCCCATGGTTGTACGTTGGGGTGGTGATATCGGTACGTATACTGCGCAACCGAATTTTCGCAGATGGGAAATACTTGGCTGAGTGCCACGAACTAGTTGCAGCGGGGAGGTTGTGTGATATGCAGTTGGTCTGATTTGTATCAGATCTGCGACGCGTAATACTGCATGTGCCCAACAAGATGTTGGCAAATTACAATTCTGTAATAATGGTCGAGCAATTAATTTTACTCTTTTGATGAGAGATTCAGCCAATCCATTTTGAGTATGAACATAAGGCACAGAATGTTCTAAATTAATGCCCATAGCCATGCAATAGTCGTTAAATGCGCGTGAAGAAAATTCAGCAGCATTATCCATTCGAATTGTTTTTATCTTATTTTCGGGATGGTTTGCTCTTAATTTGATAATCTGAGCAATTAACTTGGCAAAAGCATGATTACGTGTGGATAATAGACACACGTGTGACCATCTAGTAGATGCATCTATGAGTACCATGAAATACCTAAAGGGTCCTGATAGTGGTTGAATTGGACCACATATATCTCCTTGAATGCGTTCAAGGAAATTTAATGACTCATTTTTTACTTTAAGATAAGATGGTTTTATAATTAATTTCCCAGTTGCACATGCGGTGCACACAAAATCTGATGATTTGGGGAATCTTTTAGTTGGAAGGCTGTGACCAATAGAATTGTCAATAATTTTTCTCATCATCCCTATGCCAGGATGACCTAGGCGATCATGCCAAGTCTTGAATTTATCAAGGTCTTGAAAAATTATTTTGTACGCAACATGTGGTACGGGTTTTATATAACTGTAATATAATCCAGATGAAAGTGAGGGGAATTTCTCAAGAATTTGTTTCTCAGACCCATTGCTCTTTGTTAAAAGCAAATATTCATTATTATTTTCAGAGATAGTTTCCACATGGAAATTATTTGATCGAATGTCTTTGAAACTTATAAGGGTGCGAGTAGATTCAGGATACAAGAGTGCATCCTCAATTACAATGGTAGTACCCATAGGTAGAACGAGTGTGGCTCGTCCTGAACCAATAATTGACGCATCGCGACCGACCGGCAATGGTCATAATATTACCTTGTCTCTTAGTTAGAGTTTGGAAATATTTTATTTCCCTTAATATTGTGTTAGTGGTACAACTGTCCACCAAACATAGTTCTTCTTCCATTGGATTATCTTCCCGTAAAATCTTTCCTGCGATGGCTCTCTGTCGCTCTCGGCAGAGCTCGTGCTGATAACGTGTAAAGTTTAAAAGTGATTTGCCAGAAGTAGTTGATTCTCATTGATTGAGCACTATATATACAGGGAGCAGTTACAATTCTGTGAGAGCATTTCTAACCGCAACATGCGGTTGCCAATGCCTGAGACAAAACAGCAACTGCACATAGCAGTTGTTAAGATGAGAGAGGAAGTACAACTGCTCATAGCAGTTAGAGAGTACAAGGTCGGTTCCTATGTCGGTTCCTTAATTAGCATTTGTTAATTAGTAAATTAACAAATACTCTAATTCTATTCCTAACAGTTATTTTTTGACGTGGAACCCCTGGATTCCATTACGTGTTTAATTTCGTGTTCTGCTGTAGTTGTTCCTGTTTTGTACAGTGGCGGCGCCAGGATGGAAATCCTACGGGGTCATTAGTAAGTTGTGGTGTCATTAGCTTCAAAAATCCAAGGACCATTAGTTGATTGCCTACTAAAGAAAGGAGCTTTCCGAAAAAGTTTTGGGGCCAGTTGACCCCACAGCTTACAGGTAGGTTCGCTGTTGGTTCTATGCTCACT
The DNA here is from genome assembly GCF_018294505.1 of Triticum aestivum. Classification (NCBI taxonomy): domain Eukaryota; kingdom Viridiplantae; phylum Streptophyta; class Magnoliopsida; order Poales; family Poaceae; genus Triticum; species Triticum aestivum. The sequence continues at coordinate 719,184,483 of NC_057803.1, read as the reverse complement.
TTATTGATGTCTTTGGTCGCCTTCTATCGACTTTAATAAAAATGAATATGTGCATCAGAATAATGCAGAGACCCGATGTGCAACCTTTTTTTCCAAAAAAGAAAATAAATAGTGTGCAATTGTGAGTAACATCGTTGTACTTATCTATACCTACTATTAAAAGGAATAGGTATTCTTGGTTTGTTTTGGTTTGGTTATGTCCGTCCTTTTATATAGTTTTTCTGGTATGTCATACCATACGGATGCCAAACTACGTATGAACACAGCGTGTATGTGGTCTTCAGGTTGTAATTTTAATGAGATTAGAAGATTCTGCCTGGTTGGTGGTTTGGGGAGCCCGCATATCCACATATGCATGCATCCCCTAGAAAAATTCACATATGCATGCATCGAGCTAGAAAACCATACGTTGGACAATTCGGTACAGAGTACAAGTCCTTATGCATTGATGCACTTTAACTCGAACAACCCGTACATACATCGAGCACGAAACCCTAGACCGATGTAAGTCTCGCCGCCACCCTACCTTCCGGACGCGGCAACGCCTTTCATGAACGATGAGCTCCCTTGCAGCAACCGGTTCAGCTGCAATATGCGTCCCGAGCACCAACCTCCGCGAGCAGCTCTTCAGCTTGCAGCGTCACAAAAAAGAGCACAATGCAAAGAAGATAAACGGAGGACAAGACTCAAGGAGTGGCGGCGGCTAAAGATGAAATAATGTCACCGGAGCTGCTGCAACCCTAACCTACTGCTGGGCCAAAGGCCATGCTGTCAGCTCAGGCGCGTCCATGTCGATCTCGGAAAGATCACACTCAGAAAAGGTAAATTGTTTGACGCATCATGATACGGCAGAGCTAGCAGTCCACGCTCAATTGTCTAGCATCGACTTCCGCGGTGGCGTGGCTGCCACACATCATCTGCCTGCACACTATAGCGTTTAGAAGATGCCCTGCGCTAAGAAACCTTGGTCCAAGCACATGAACAAGCATTTTAAATAGGGCGCTATAGCACGCTATAGTGTTTATCAGTGGTCCATCGCTAAGAGGCTTAGCACGCTATTTAAAACTATGGAGGATACCGAGCTGCACTAGCAGCTACGGCGGCTACAACGGGAGCTTGGCAATGGCCACATCAATCAGGAGACTCCATCTTACCGTGTATTGTCATGCGAGGGTTTAGTTCTCCTGTTGCAACACACATGCATTTGTGCTACTCCCTCTATTCACTTTTATAAGTCCTTGTAGGTATTTCAGACAACATGCAAAATAGGTCAATTTTAGTTGTCTAAAACGACTTATAAAAGTGAACGGAGGGAGTAGTAAATTAAAAATGCCTAGAGTAACCAAAATTAAGAGTTGATCAAATATGTACCACTCTAATCCTCGTCGAAGGTGATCTCGATCGTCTCCTTTCCCTTGTCGGAACCCAACGCCTCGGCTTGTGGGTGTCCTCTGCCTTGGTGTGACCTCGGCGAGTGTGGACTCATAGCTGACATTTTTTAGCTTAGGGAACAACTCTGTTTGTCTTCTCTTCTTTTTGGCGTACACAATGCGGGAAATGGTGTCCTCGCGGGAGGCATCAACGAACAACTTGATTATCAGGTGCTCCTCGACCGTGAGATGGGGAGGGGGGGCATAAATCACCGCGAACGCAATGTCATTGGCGCGCAATATCATGAATTTACTTTCACGGGACGGTGCTTCCCGTCCTCATGCTCAACTAGCTCCCACTAATCAAACTTAATCTCCTCCTCCTCCTACTCCTCAGAGCTTGATAAGGACAGTAGTGGCAAACTACACTTTCCGCTGCCATGATATCATCGACGGTGGGGGCGGGCAGACGGTCGATTTGAGGAGTGAGCACAGGGATCGATGGTCAATTTGGGCAGTAGCAATGGCTAGGGTTTGGAGAGTTAATGGGGTG
>NC_057803.1:719168586-719182216 GCF_018294505.1 Triticum aestivum | reverse complement strand
ATTTATTTTTCTTACTTCCCTTTCTTATTTTCTGTTCTTTTATGCTTTTTGTTGATTTACTTCTTTTTAGAACTTGAATAACCACTACTAGAAGAAGCCCTTGTTAGCAGCGTTCCTCACCCAGCATTTAACTTGTGCACCGTCAGTGCGGCACTACTGGTAGCATAACACTAGCAACGTTTTCATCGAATGCTGCTAGTGATCGGCAAGCTAGCAGCATGCCCACACTAGACGCTACTAGTTCCTTCTGACTTAGCGACGCGTGGTTTCGCAAGACACTGCAGATGTGGAGTGCCACTACCAGCGTCCGCAGATAGTACATGTGGGGAAGTTGGAGACCATTTGGCCGCATCCTTGTCTTCCTCCAACTGCTGCTAACATATCAAGAAGTTGGTCGCGTGCCCTATCCCAAAACGCCCCTAGTTTTTACACAGTTTGATGCATATATCAATATGAAAAGAGTGAATTACATAAATATTGTTGTGTATCAAATTTAACATGAACCATAAATGCAGCACACGCGTTTTATTAACATATTCATATGGTTCAGTTACAAGCATGTATGTATGAGATGCCGAATCTGCAACACATTGTGCGGCCACTCCTGACTAGCTACATGATCCAAGGGCACTACTAGTCATCGAACCCCGTTTGCTCAAGCGCCAAGCTCGCTCAAGTACCAAGCGGAGGATGGACCAATCAAGGCAATCATAAGCCTTTTGAAAATCTAGCATAAGAAAGAGGCCTTTATGGTCGCGACTCCTAACCTCATGGACTAGCTCATGGAGGGCTAGGACCCCATCATGGATATGACGACCCTTCAAGAATGCGGACTAGTAGGGGGTGAGAGAGGCGCTCGGCCACTCGTGCAAAGCGTGTAGCGCACATGTTCGTAAAAATGCACTAGAGCATAATTATCATTGTAATAGGCATAAAGTGTGGGATATTGGTCATTGCAACTATTTTGGGGATCGGGATAATGACACCAAAGCTGAGGTATGCCATGTCAAGAGTCCTAGTATAGAATTCATGGAATATCGGTATGATCACCGGCTGAAGCAGTGGCCAGAACTTGTGTAAAAAGGCCACCGGTAGACAATCAGGCCCAGGCACCAAACTAGTCTTCATGGCAGTAATCAACCTACCAACCTCCTCTGGCAAGAGTTAGGTCACCATTCCCAATGGCGGAAACTTTGGCCACAACTGGCCAATAGTCATCGGCCAAGGAAACCCCATAGTGAGGTTCCACATTGATGAGCTTCTTATAGGAGTGGGACCTAATCACTCTCAACTGCTCAAGGAGGGCATCTTCATCGCACAAACAAGGGATCAAGCATTTACAACTATGCCAATTAGTAATGGTTGGAAATATGAGGTATTAGTGCCCCCTTTCACGAGCCAATTCAGCCCTGCCCTGCCCTACCAGAAGAGCTCTCCACCCTTAAAAATCTCCATCAGGGACACTTTGTTGGGAAACGTAATAAAAAACAAAAAAAATGTCCTATGGATAGAACTCGCAGATAACTATGAAGATCCATACAATGTTAGATCATATCGTTACCACCTTCGAGTTGCAGCGGAAGAAGAGTTGGTGTAGATCATTGATGAAGTCTCTCAAACTTTTCACTAATGATCACTCAACAGAAGACCGAAAGCACAACCTCTCTACTAATTGCACGCGTGCGGGCTTCACGATCCGACGACGCTTCACCGTCCAAGATTTGCATTGCAGGAGAACTAGAAGAGGGAAAAGAGAACCTCAAGGTGCTTCTCTATTAAGAGGATTGGAAAAAGAACTAGAACTAGTCTAGATCAAAACTAGAGAGAGGAGGGGGCGCCTGGGATCAAGGGACTTGCATGTCTCAAATATGAACGTCACCATCCACCCAAGTGTCGCCCCTGCGTGGACTAGAAAACCCCAACCTAAACTATTACCAGAACCAAGGCACCAGGATTCCCGTCCCCGCCACCACTAGCTGGAGCAGCCGGCAGGAGGGTGAATTCACGGAGTGGCCAGTGGAGAATGGATAGCAGGAGAACTTAGCCCTAGCCACCTAGGTGTGAGGAACTTTTTCTTTCTTGAAGTTAAAATTAAATAAAAGCACTTGCCGATGAGTTGCAACCTAGTAATACAACAAATGATGGAGGAACTCTAGCAGTATATTTCGCAAAAAATGTTATATATTACAATATGTCATCATCCTATGAATTGGGAGGTGAGATGACAATAGTTATGTTTAGAAATATTGGTGCTTTCACGTTAAGCTAGTAATTCATTTGTTTGGTTCAGCCATACTCCATTTCACCACGTGGTTCTCTGCCATTTCTATACTTAAATTACAAATGTGTCACACAGGAATTTTTTGTCCTCATGTGAATCATAGGAAACCATTGAGGATTACACGGGTATAATAGCATAGGAGACTTACATGTGCTTGGGATCTTTCTCTTGCTTCTTGGTTGATGAAATTTAGAGCATTAAAGCTTCCAAGATTGAGTCGCAATGGCTTGACAACACACACTCCTGGTGAATCTGCCCGGATAGTCATGAGAGTCACATCTCGTTTGGTGTTTGCTAGATTCATCGCTTGTGTACCGAATATGTCACTCTACGTGTCCCCAACTTGAATTTCCAATACATCCCATTCCCTGTTGGATCATGCTATGTGATCGTCCATGCCATTGAACCCTCTTCTCATTGTTTCTCTCGTTTCACACTTCTCCATTCTCCTCTGGTTGTCTTACCCACCATATGTTATCCCACTACATGGGGAATACACTAGTTATTTGTAGGAGGCAAGCTAGTGACCAACGATGTGTGTGGCCAATACATATATAATCATTGCTTCACCAAATGTCACATGCCAACTTTTGTGGTCGTATAATTCCAATTTGGGTGGTATAGTTGAAGACATTTTTAATACTCATGGTATATCTACATTTTTTTACATTTAATGTAGAGCAACAACCCCACTGTCGTGTTATTCCAGAAATTTTTGCCCGGGCTGTTTAAATCCACTCCCACTAGGAGTCAAACCCAGGACCTGGGGTGCTACTAAGGTCACTGTAACCACTAGGCTACAAGCCCTTTGCGTATATCTACATGTTGCTGCTAAACCATCATAAAAGAGCTATTCCTAACTCCAGCTATTATATGTTTGTAGTGCTACCACTACTTTAGATCTACCATGCTACAAATACAGCACGACAACCTTGGTACTATCACAAGAGTCGTTGGAATTCCCCCAAGAGGAAAGGTGAACCAACAAGTAGAAAGATTTCTCTCAGTTAAGAATCAAGGTTTATCGATGCAATAGGAGCTTCTAAGCTACATAGGTCAACAACACTTTCGCACATGACAACTTGCTACAATCGTTACTTCGACATCAAAACAAAGCTAAAATACTCTTTCATTACAACTTCAAGTGAGTGTTACTGTCTTTTGCATATTCGGTTTCGCTTACTTGAGGTTATAGTAATGTAATTGATGAGTTATGCGTGCGCAGGTTCCACTTTATTCTGCTAGAGATTAAGCTTGACCGGGGATTAGTAATTGTCTTAGACTCAAGACGTAAAGATCCCCAAGAGTATGCGGAGATGACTACAATGCTCCAGAAGTAAGTTCAGTCAGTTATTATCGCACCATATCGGCAACTTTCGTTCATTTGCTGATATCAAGTAATCATTTCCTTTGCTTAGCAGGGTTTGGAAACAATTCACCGGAATGGTTTCGGGTCTGCAGAAGGAGCTGCGATTTACACACCTCAAAGTAAGTAGTTCTAGCTAGTTTCGCGTATCTCTCATTGATTCTTGTTTCATCAATATCATTATCATGCTTCATTATCAGTTTGATCGAACTCTATTCTCGTAAAGTGCTTGTGGCAGGAAGGCGGAAATAATTTATGTGGATACTACGTTTGCGAGTTCATCTGCCACTCGACCTCTGAGCGGGGCTACTCTGACAAATAATATGAAGTACGTACACAATATTCAAAATTTTGTTTTATTACCATCAATTGTGTTGAATTTCATTCATATATAAGTATTGTCCCCCTTCTTTAAATTAGTTGTGGCAGATGCGGGATGAACTCCTACCACATGAGCGCATCTGAGCAATTCAATAGGAATTGACGGGATTCTTTCTTGACCATGTCATACATAAAGACGGAAATGCCATGTGGAAGTTGAAATTGATTTTAGATGTTAGGAATTGCAAGACATGTTATATTGTATATATGTAGTAGCGTCGGATAGATATAAACGGAAACTTGTTGTTCGACTAATCTCGGAGAAAGAGGGGTCACTTCTTTCTGTATATGTTCATGACGATCTTGTGTAATTAATGGTTCCTTCATTTGCTTATTAGCTAGCGTGTCAAGTTCTCTCTATACATATAGTAGCTAGCGTCGACCAAGCACGGAGAAAGAGAGGTCACTTCTCTCTATTAGCTAGCTAACACAATATGAAACCCCTAAATTAATCCTCCAAAACCTCTAAACCCCCCTTAAAAAAACAAAAACCCCAGCGTGTGCGAGCTGCTCACGTGTGGCTGCCTTTTAGTCCCAGTTGGTGTTAGCAACCGGAACTAAAGGTCCTTCTTCCTGGGCGCCCCGCAGCGGCCACGTGGAGCCCCTTTGGTCCGGGTTCGTAAGCAAACCGGGATTAAAGGTTTTGGGCTTTAGTCATGTTCTATTGTCCCGGTTCCAGAATCGGGACTAAAGGCCCTCTAGAATCGGGACTAGTACCATGTTTTCTACTAGTGTTTCCGCTGCCACAAAATCATTAATGACGATGATGATTAGGGGGTCGATTCGAGGAGTGAGCACAATGCTTAGAGGTCAATTTTGGGCAGCAGCGATGGTTATGGTTTGAAGAGTTTATGGAGATGAGGATGGCTTTATGCGCCCCCCCCCCCTCATTTTCTCTTTCATCTTTCCACCCCTTTTCTTTTTAATCTTTTTGTTGATTTACCTTTTTAGAAGTTGGATATATTTTAGAAGTGTATGCACATATATTTAGCACGAACAATTTTTAAAAATACATAAAATTTCAAAAAAATATGAATTTGAATAACAGATGGATACAGTTTTTTCATACATTATTATATTTTAAATACTAGAAGACCATTTTTTTCCATTTTCTTTGTATATTATGTATTCATGATGTCATCACTTTTTACCCTCAAAGGTGCAGTTATTCTGTTTTAGCTACTATTCTACCATGGAATAATAGGGTAAACCCTATTCCGTGCTATGATAGTCAACCAATCGTGTGACCAATCGTGTAAACCCTATTCTCTTGGAACAGCCCATGTCTGAGTGTTTGTTAGTTTCTTGTTCTTTTTTCTTCATGTTCGGCTACCTTCATTTATTTATTTTTCTTTTTCCTTTCTTTTTCTTATGCTTTCTAATGATTTCTTTGTTATTATCTGATTTACATTCCCCACTTTTTCTGTTTATAAGTTTTCTTCTTTCTGTATATATGAAAAAAATTATAACACAAGGTGAATGCTCTACAAATACGCGACAACCATTTTTTTAGATACACGATAATATGTTTTAAATATGGGATGAACAAGTGTATTTTTATTTTCATTCATAGAGTCTTTTATTTTTAAAACTGAATTTAATATATTTAAATCTATAATTAAAACATTCCAAGGAAAAAGAAGCTCAAACCGGACGTGGACCCAGCCTAGATTTGTGGTAAACTGAGAAAAGAAAAGGCCAGGGGCATTAAGAGGGTGGTTCCTATTTGAAGCTCGCATGCGTCGAGGAGATGTGGCATCACTGAAGCGCTAGGGTGATGGCCCGGCCCACTTCGCTAAACCGGGTTCTTCCTCTCTTTTTCTCTTTTCCTGTTTTCTGTTTTTTCCTGTTTCTTTATTCTTTTTTCCAGTTTTTTTATTCTGTTTCTTTTTTTACTTCTCTTCATATTTTATCCTTTCTCGTTATTATTTCGTCCTTTGTTTTCAAAAAAGTTTAATATTTCGTATTTTCTTCATGATTTCATAAAAAATTCACGGTTTTTAAATTTTGTTCAAAACACAAATTTGTTCAGCGTACATTACAGAAATGTTCAATGTATATTCTAAATTTTGTTTGGCATATATCATAAAAATGTTCAGTATGTATTTAAAATTGCTCAGCATATAATACAAAAATGTTCAATGTATATTTAAATAATTGTTCTTGTTTTTTGGAATTTCGAATTTTTGATCAACTTTTCAATAATTATTCACGTTTGAAAAGTTTGTTCGAATTTCAAAAATTGTTCAGGGTTTTCAAAAGGGTTTCGCGTTTGTCAAATTTTTCAAATTTTTGTTCTTGATTTTCTTGAATTCTTCGTAAAATTTCAAAAGTTGTCGTGTAATTTAAGCTCTTGTGCCCCTTGCAAACCGGTAGAACTTATTAACTCGACTGGTTGGGTTATAAATTTCTTGAGCGGCACATCGCGTGTTCGAGCTCTCGTTGGCGCAGGGTATTTTTGGTGATTTTTTACACGCTCGAGCTACTGACCTTTAAATGGGCCGGCCCATCTGCATCTACCTTCAGCGAAAGCTCCTCTGCTTGATGCTAATGAGCGTCGGGTACGAGCTCTCCATTAAGAGGGGCGCCCCTATATCAGCACTAAGCGAGACAGAAACTACTCTCGCATCGAGAGTCTAAAGTGACGGGCTGGCCCATTGGACCAAAGGAGTGCTATGGGGGATTGAATCCCATATCTCCTGGGTAATGGAGAGCTCCTAACCGGCGCTGAAGTTGTGGTGCTTGAAGTGTCACGATACTGGGCCTGCCCAGGTGTGGTTCGATCGATCACAACAAAACACGTAGCAAAAAAAAGTGAACAAAATGCGAGAAAGCCTGGTTTTGAACTCACAACCGCACGTCTGTTCTGCACTAAGGCAAGTACCACTACACCATACACGTCGTGTTGTTCTGCAACTAGGAAAAAGTGCTACTTAACCATTCTTTTAGTGAAACATTTAACGGATAAAATCTGAAAATTAGTTGAGAAATTCATTGATTTTAAAATTCAAGTTCATAGATTTTGAAAACTAGTTCATCAATTTTTAAAAATTTTCATAAAAAATTCAAAAAAGTTCATCAATTTTAAAAAAAAGTTCATCAGATTTGAAAACAGTTTATCGAGTTAAAATAAATGTTCATTGAATTCGAAAAAAGTTCATCAAATTTGAAAAAAATTCGTCATTTTTTCAAAAAAGTTCACACAAAAAGAAAAAATTCATCAATTTTGAAAAAAAATTCATCCATTTTGAAAAATGTTCATCACATTTGAATTTTTTTTTGAATTTAAAGAAAGTTCATTAAATTCGAAAAAAGATCATCAATATTGATAAAAGTTCATTGAATTTGAAAAAAGTCCATCGAGTTTGATAAAAAGTTCGCGCATTTAAGGAAAGAAAAAAGAAAGGGAAATGCGAAAAGAAAAGTGAAAAAGGAAAAAGAAAAAAAAACGCCTAGAAATTGACCAGCAAACGACCTAGAAAAAGAATAAAAAAAGGAAGGAAGTCTGAAACCACAAGTGCGTCGTTATCCTAGTGGCGAGTGCGCTGATCTGTGAATTGATCTCATGTTCGATCCCTCGCTTGTGCATATTATTTTTTGCTGTAGTTTCAACAGCAAAAAAAAAAGTAGCATGGGCCAGCCCAGGGCGGTGCATGGGATGTGCGCCCTGTATCTGGTTTTCCACTGTTTTTTTTGTTTTTCCTTTTCTCCACCGTTTTTCTTCTTTTTTTTCTCTGCTTTCAAACACAAGTTTGACTAGTTTTCAAAAAAATGGTTTTCTTTGTTTCTCTCCTTGTTTTACCGATTTTTTTCTTTTCATTCTTCATTTTTATTTGGTTTTCTCCGGGTTTTCTTTTTCTTTTTCTTTTCATTTTCATTTGTTTTTTCTTTGGTTTTGTTATATCTTCTCCTTTTTTGTTTTTCTATTCTTTTTCCTCGTTTCATTCATTATTTTTATCAAATTTTTCTTTCTATTTTCAATTATTTCTTCAATTTTATTTTTCCTTTTCCTTTTTCTTTGGTTTCTTATTTATTTTTTGTTTTCATTTTTTGTTTTCTTTGTTACTTTTTTTGGTCAATGTTGCAGGAGGATGGTGGTATTTGATGAAAATGTGAACCATCGAATCAAAGCTGGATGATGAAGTGGCATCAAGCTTCTAGCACTCTTTGTGACAAGAGAGTGCCACAAAAGCTAAAAGGCAAGTTCTATAGGACAGCGGTTCGACCCGCAATATTGTATGGCGCTGAGTGTTGGTCGACTAAAAGGCGACATGTTCAACAGTTAGGCATGGCGGAGATGCGCATGTTGAGATGGATGTGTTGCCACACGAGAAAGGATCGACTCTAGAATAATTATATACGAGATAGAGTTGGGGTACCATTAATTAAAGAGAAGGTTGTCTAACATCTTCTGAGATGGTTTGGCCATATTCAACGCAGGCCTTCAGAAGGTCCAGTGCATAGGGGACGGTCAAAGCGTGTGGAAAATGTCAAGAGAGATCGAGGTAGCCGAATTTGACATGGGAGGAGTCTGCCAAGAGAGACCTGAAAGATTGGAGTATCACCAAAGAACTAGTTATGGACAGGGATGCATGAAAGCTTGCTATCTAGCTATGTGCCAGAGCCATGAGTTGGTTGCGAGATCTTATGAGTTTCACCTCTAGCCTACCCCAACTTGTTTGGGACTAAAGACTTTGTTGTTGTTTCTTTCGGTTTTCATTCTATTTTTTCGTAAAAGTCAACAACATTTTTAATACATGTTTAATGTTTTTCTATACAAATTTAACATTTTTTAATATATGGTCAACATTTCACTATACACATTATTGAATACCTGGGTGCCCCTATATCTCAATGTTACAAATTTATATTAAAATGTATTGAAAGATGTTAAATTAGTATTAAAAGGTCCAGACTGTGTCCCAAAAGTTTTTGAAGAAGGCAGGGCCAAATCCGTTCGGACAAGGGCTGCTGCTGGTCCGCTACTTTGAGCTCCTCTAGGGTGAAAGGCCTCTTAAGGTCATCTAGGCCGGGCACACGCGCCAAGTACATGTGAGGGTCGAAGCTCCAAGAAGAGGGGGCAGCAGTGCACAGGAGAGATGAATAAAAGTCCGACAACAGTCGAGGTTTGAGCCATGATTGAAGTGAGCGACCTGGTCCGCATGTAGGACTTGAATTTTATTCTTCTGAAGACACGCAGACGCGCTAGCATGAAGGAAAGAAGTGTTGCCATCTCCAAGTTTGCAGAGTCGGTAAGTATGCCGTTGTCGCCAATAAACGTAAGTTTCTTATATTCCTCAGATAGGCGGTCTTTAACAAACAAGCGTAGGAGGAGCTCGGGAGGCGAGAGTGCACAGACCTCCTCAGTCAATTCGAGGAGTTCGATGACCGCCTAGGCCAGTGATAGTGTGTGCCCATATACTATGACTAACAAATAGACACATGTAACTGCGTAATTGCTGGACAATTGCTGCGGCCAGTTTTATCACATGAAAATGGCTAACCTAGTAGCTAGAGAGGGCAGTGATACTGAAGCGTCCACCAGATGAGAAGATCAAAACCCACAAGTCCACAACGGGATTAACACTGAGCAGACGTTAGCATCGACATGAGACTTACATAGAGACAGGAGATTTAGAACCATGGCTCAGTCGAACCTATGATCAGCGCCGTCCAATCTAGAGTAGCTCACATATTGATCCAGGCCATGTCAAGGTTCAAATTTCTTTTATGATGTACCGTTATCGTTAATACATCTCTCCGTAGGGAAGCCTAAGCCTGGGCGGGCTTTAATTTTTTAGGACATGTTGGCCTGGCACGCCTCCCTGTGCAACTGTAGCACAGTTGCCCAATCGCAAGGATACAAAAAAGAAATATTTTGTCATGCCATGTCGGCACTATTCATCTTCCTTCACCGTTTTTATCCTAGCTGTAGGAGCGCAGCAGAGCACCGACCAGCCCCCGCGTCGCCCTCCCTGGAGACACGGGGGAAACTGCATCCGCCGCTGCCGGGCAACCCTCCTCCGCCCGCCCCCGCAGCGCCGCTGCCGGAGGGCCGGCCGGTGAAGCCGCGCCGCGCCCCGGGATGGCGGCGTCGGGGCGAATCCGTTCCGCCCCCAGCCCCCCTCCCCGGATTCGCCCCCGCGCAGAATACCACCTTCCCGCCCTTTTCCGCTGCGCCGCCACCGAGGGGCCGGCCAACTTGGTCGCGCCGTGCCTCGGGGAGACGGCGGCGGGACGGATCCGCCCCTGCGCGCGCTCCCCTCCCCCTTGTGCCCCGCGTCACGCAGCTCCTACGCCGGCGCCCTCCCTCCCAGCTGCCGCACTCTGCCGGTCCAGTGATGGCCGTCGTGTGCCAGCCTCGGCCACAGGGCGCCGTCCCCTGCAGCTCTCCATCGCCCACCGATTGTGGCCCAGCCCTGCTGGTGCTGCTGTCCTCGGATTGGGGCGCGGGATCTGCGGCCGATCGCGAGGGTGTCCACGACTTGCCTTCCTGCTTGCGGGCCCCTCGCCACTGGCGGCCCCCTCTCCCCCAAGTAGCGGTGACGGCCACTAGTAGAAAACAGGGCTACCGTTCGGCCCTGGCCAGCCCATTAGTCCCGGTTCTTCAAGAACCGGGACCAATGGGGGGTATTAGACCCGGTTCGTGAGCCCAGGGGGCCGGCCGGGGCCTCGGGGGCATTGGTCCCGGTTCGTGTGGAACCATTTGTCCCGGTTTGAGTCACGAACCGGGACCAATGGTCCTCGCTGCTGGCCCACAACCATTGGTCCCGGTTCGTGGCCTGAACCGGGACTGAAGGGGTGGCTTTAGTCCCGGTTCATGCCATGAACCGGGACAAATAGCTTGCCTACATATACCCACCGTCGCGGCAGAGCACTCCAGAGTGCTCTCTTTTGTCAAGCCGGCGAGGGGAGGGCATTTGGGTGCTCTAGTTCACCTCCTATGCACATGAGGTGTTCGATGAAATGCCCGAGCCACACTAGTTAAGCTTTCTCCTCTCGAAACTCGACCTCCGAGCTCCATTTTCAACGAGATTTGTCTAGATTTAGCGGTCCGTCATGCCCCGTCCCCGCCCCGTTTTCACCGCGGTCGATCGCCCGCGCTGATCTCGTCGCCGGCACCACCGTGGTGAGCCTCTTGTTCTTATCTTCTTTCTGAAAAAAAGAAATTCTGACTTCAGATAGATACTTGTCTAATTTTCTTAATTTTATTATTCCGTGTTATTATATAGTGCGATGGTTTTGTTATCCGCCCCCGTCGGCCCTCGTCATGTCTATGATTCAGATGTGGTATATATTATCTTTTCATAACTATTTGGTTCATTTATTGTTTATGACAATTATGCCGACCAATGTGACATAGATTTTATTTATCTAGGGGGTTGTTGAACCGGAAATTCCAACCGACCCTATAGTCGAGAGGTTAAATTTAGTTGAAGAAGAAAACAATTACTTGAAGGAAAAAATAAGAAAAATTGAGGAGGAGAAGATGATATTGGAGTTGCATGTTGCGGATGCTGTCGATGATCACAAGATCAAGATGGATGCAATGCGGTTGAAGATTAAAAAGATTAGAAAATATGCCATTCATACCAAGGCTTGGTATCATTATGCAGTTGGATCAATTGTTACCTTGGTTGCGGTTATGATCGCATTTGTTTTTGCATTGAAATGTTTTACATAATTTCAATGTATGGTTTAATTAGATGCTCTGGAGAACTATATGTTGTTCAATGAGAACTATTTATGTACTTTGGTTTTAATGCTCTGGAGAACTATCTATGTACTTTGGTTTCAGAGTACATTTCAAATGCTTTTCAACTTCATGGTCTTATAGCTCAAAAAATCAGTAAATGCATGAAAAATAACAAATGAAGTCAGAAAGGGTTGTAAATTGATGATGTGGTTTTGAATGGTGCATTTTGAACACAGAAAAACAAGGGGGTTCAAATAAGTTCAAAAAAAATGAAATCCCTTTGTAACAGACGAATTTTCATATGAAACCCTGATACTTCGAAGGAGATTGTCTGTTTTGTACACGAAGTGCATCCAGTTTTTGCCGTAAGCCTCTCTACATTCTTGCACATGCTATGTGGGTGAAATGATGATACCATGCCAACTTGGAACCTTTTCAGAGTTCATTTCAAATGCTTTTCAATTTCATGGTTTTATAGCTCAAAATAATCAGTAAATGCATGAAAAATAACTAATGAAGTCAGAAAGGGTTGTAAATTGATGATGTGGCTTTGAATGGTGCATTTTGAACACAGAAAAACAAGGGAGTTCAAATAAGTTTAAAAAAACTGAAATCCCTTTGTAACAGACGAGTTTCCGTATGAAACCCTGATACTTCGAAAGAGATTGTCCGTTTTGTACACGAAGTGCATCCAGTTTTTGTCGTAAGCCTCTCTACTTTCTTGCACATGCTATGTGGGTGAAATGATGATACCATTCCAACTTGGAACCTTTTCAAAGTTCATTTCATGTGCTTTTCAATTTCATGGTCTTATAGCTGAAAATAATCAGTAAATGCATGAAAAATAACAAATGAAGTCAGAAAGGGTTGTAAATTGATGATGTGGCTTTGAATGGTGCATTTTGAACACAGAAAAACAAGGGGGTTCAAATAAGTTCAAAAGAAATGAAATCCCTTTATAACAGACGAGTTTCCGTATGAAACCCTGATACTTCGAAGGAGATTGTCTGTTTTGTACACGAAGTGCATCCAGTTTTTGCCGTAAGCCTCTCTACTTTCTTGCACATGCTATGTGGGTGAAATGATGATACCATGCCAACTTGGAACCTTTTCAGAGTCCATTTCAAATGCTTTTCAATTTCATGGTCTTATAGCTCAAAATAACCAGTAAATGCATAAAAAATAACAAATGAAGTCAGAAACAAAATAAAATAAAATAAATAAGTAATTTGAAACAAAATAATATAAATTTAGTAAAATAGATAAGTAGAAATAAAAAAAACTTTAATAACATAAATAAAATTTATGAAACTAAAATTATCAAAGTATTTTCTGTTCAAAAAGCAACTTCTAGTATTATTGAGACTAAAATTATATAAAATTGATGCAACTAAAATTATCAAAGTATTTTTTGTTCAAAATCATTAAAAGAAAAAAGAATTTTCATAAAGAACATTTTTTGTTAGAAACTTTAATAGCAAAAAGAATTATCATAAAATAAAATTAATGAGTAAATATAAAAAAAATAAAATAAAATAAATAAATATTTTGTTGTAAGTAGAAACAAAACAAAATAAATAAAGCAAAAAAGAAAACAAAAAAACTGGGAAAAATAAAAAATTTGCCACCAAGTGGGCCACCAGGGCCTGCATACGACTAGAAACCCATCCATGGGCCAGGATTCAGGCCTGCAGTAGGCCCAGAAGGCCCATCAGGCAAAGCAGTAGCAAGTAGGCCCGTAAGCCTGCAGTGGAGAGGAGCTCGAGAGGGGTGCGGTAGTGGGGCTTATAAACCACTGCGCGCCCCTCTCAACTAGCGAGGTGGGACTAAACTTTGGCCGCGACGCGGGCAGCACAGGGGCCTTTGGTCCCGGTTGGTGGCACCAACCGGGACTAAAGAGGGTGCA